>NC_037668.1:201195069-201495069 GCF_003255815.1 Theropithecus gelada | reverse complement strand
AAGAAAGACAGAAAATCAACATCAATTAAAATGGGCTGGGGTGGAAAGAAAATGATTGTGAAAGAAAGAAAAGGAGCGAGCAAGAGGAAACAAAGTGACTTAGAAAAGGAAGAAAGAGAATGTGAAAGAGAGAAACAAGAAAGGAGGAACCTGAGACAAGAGTAGGGAGGGCGGCAGGGATGGGAACACCCGGCAGCTGTTTGGAATAGATTGCGTGCACCCTCCATTTCCAGTGGACTCTTTCCTGCGTTCGTCAGCCGTCTGCAATGTGGTGATTAATCATTCATGTCAAAATCCCTAATCCTATTCAATGAAAAACAAATGCCATGGCACCCAGCCCTTTGCTATCCCATGCACTTCACATGCATGCCTGGGTGAGGTTGTCTGGGACCAAGATGGTTTTCTGGGGACCCTCAATATAAACTCTGGGCAGCTCCACATGTTGGAGATGCCCTATGATCTCAAGGGTCTTGCCTTTTACCGGAAGAAAAAAAATCACTAGTAATAAAGGTCACGTTGTGCTAGTTAAGCAAACAATCCACATTCATTTAATTCTCTTTTAAAGAGAAAAGTAGCCTCGGTTATTTATAAAGCTCCTTCCTCTAAGGAGCAGGGCCCAGCTACACCACTTACTTCATCAGTCCTCCTAATGTAGCTTTGTGGCAGTGGTTAGCAATGTTGTCTCATTTTGCAAATTCTTCCTAAGTTTGTGCAACCTTTTCTCCTACCCGCTTCACTCTTCTGGCTTCATTTTCTTTGTCATGTATTTTCTTCACCCATGTGAGATTTACACTGGAAAAAACAGTCTAGAAACACGATTTGCCCTAAATGACATTAATACAGACCGCCTTGGTAATCGCCATTTGCCCTGGGAAAACAGTACGATTGTCTAGCACAGAGGTTAGAATAGAGAGGTTTAACCCTTTCTATTCAGGCTCCAGAATTGGAAATGCTGGACTTCAAATCAAATCCCATTCTCTCCCTGGATAACTGTATAACCCATGGCCCATAGCTTTATAGGCATAAGCATGAGTTTTCTCATGTGCCAAGGCAAGAATATCGGTGAGGTCTAAATTAAATGATGCATGTTAACTGTGACACATAATTGGTGCTCAGTAGACATTGGCTTTTTTTTATCTAGTAAGTCAGAGGACTGACATTTTTCACTGTTGCCGTGTCGCCCTTTTTGAGGGGAGAGCCTGAGCATGCAGGACTGTTGTCTGGGGAAGGGCATCACTTTTTAGCACTCACTGCAAGGCAAAGTTTCCACCTGTCTATTAAGCAGGCTTAAGACCTTTAACATCTGTAAGAACTAAAAAGATGCTGCGCTTCCAACCTCACACATCCCTGATTTAACATAAGATAATGGTAAGGAACTCCATCAAAATTCTACTTTTTCTCACAATGACTACTCTGCTTTTGAAATAGATACAGTTTTTGTTTTTTGTTTTTCTCTCAAAACTTTTGCTTTGTTTTTGTTAGTATGCTTTCTTTCCTGGTGCTTGAAGAATGTGTATTGGCTGTCTACCGTGCAGCATCATATATTTGCAGCAAGAAGGAACCTGGCTCTGATTGGGCCCTAAAACACGTTACTTATTGAAGATCTATTATGAGTCAGCTGCATGCATGGGCTTTACCTTAGTAGACTTATTTGAGCATCACTTTAACAGCAACCTTATGTGTTAAGTGTGACTATCTCTATTTTTCAGGAAGAAAAAGGAGGCTCTGGAAGTAAAGTGGCTTACTCAAGGTCACATAGCTAGTAAGCCACAGGGTAAAATTGAAACCATATTGCCCCTAGTCTCCATGACCTATGCCATACGAAGAAAATAAAGAAGATGATGATCTAAGTATAGAGGAAACTCAAGAAAATCCAATTATAGAAACTATGACTCCTTTTGGACCAATTTTATTAAAATTGGAAAGAGAAACACAGACAAGAAGCTAAAACAATGAACCATTTAGCACACATACAAGAGTCAGGCATCCCTTGAAGTCTATGTTCCACATTGCTGAGAGTTCAGGACTGTGTAGTGAGGGATTCAGATAGAAAGAGAAAAGGAGCATTGCAGAGTACATAGTGACCAGGACAAGGTGGGTACTCAAAAAGTATTCATAAGATGTATGCATGGGCCGGGCGTGGTGGCTCATGCCTGTAATCCCAGCACCTTGGGAGGCCGAGGTGGGCGGATCACGAGGTCAGGAGATCAAGATCATCCTGGCTAACACGGTGAAACCCCGTCTCTACTAAAAATACAAAAAATTAGCTGGGCATGGTGGCGGCAGCCTGTAGTCCCAGCTACTCGGGAGGCTGAGGAAGGAGAATGGCGTGAACCCTGGGGGCAGAGCTTGCAGTGAGCTGAGATTGTGCCACTGCACTCCAGCCTGGGCAACAGAGCGAGACTCCGTCTCAAAAAAAAAAAAAATGCATGATGAAAAACAGCTGAGCATCTTATGGGCCTTTAGCAGGAAAATACTCTCCCGGGCCTGCACAACATCCAGGTTTGGGGATTGCACCAAGGAGGTCAAGAGAGAAATTGTGAAGGACCAGGAAAGGTTACGGGGGTGAGATTACAGCTTTTAAAAAATTTTAATATATGGAAGATATTTGTCCTCTGGGTTTCCTCTTCATATGACACAAGAAATGTGAAGTCAAGGGTAAACATTGGTTTTGATTAATATTCATATAAAATATGTTGTATTAAAGCCAATAGATATTTAATGATAGAGTATGAAAAATCCAGATAAATTATAAAGTTAAATCACATATCACTTTCTGCAGGCAATCCAAGATTTAAGGAACCTGTACTGTTGGTATACTTCATTGGAAAATTTTGAGAAACATTGGATCAAAATAAGAAGGACAAAGTGAAATGCAGGATAAAAACTAGCAATAAATCCACAATCAACTAACTGATAGTGATAAATTATATTCTACCTACTGAGGACAGGAGTTCATAATCTTAATTTTAATATTGCTTTTTTCCTCTAAAATCAAAGGGTGCAAGAAGAACCATTCCTCCATGAAACATAAAGAGACTAAATGGGACAGCTAAGAAGTACACCTTCACAGAATCTCAATAAGTATGTTCGAAGAAAGGAACGCGGTTAGCATAAGGCTAGTCCAGAGCTGAAATTCAAGAAATGTGAATTTTCCTCCTTCCCTTGGTTGGCCCTTCCTCAGCAGCCACAGATGGGGGTTGGAGAGATGTCGGTCAAAGGATACAAAATTTCAGTTAGACAGGAGAAATAAGTTCAAGATATCTATTGTAAAACATGTCGGCTATAGCTAATTGCAATGTATTATATTTTTGAATATTACTAAGACAGTAGATTTAAAGAGTTCTTATCACACACCCACAAAAATAAATATGTCAGGAAATGTATATATTAATTAGTTTAATTTAGCCATCGCACAACGTATATGTATTTCAAACATGTTGTTCATGATAAAAATACACAATTTTCATTTTTCAGTTTAGAAGTAAACCAAAACAAAATAAAAAGAAATGTGAGTCAAATTCGTTGGGAAAAGAGGCGAAGTGAAGTCTGTCAGTGAGATGTCTAGAATGGTGTTGCTTTGTATTTTTCAGCTCCTAACAGGATGCTGTGGAAGACAATTTTTGTGCTTTTCTACCAGACAGTTTTTTTGATTCATAGCTCAGAGAGAATTCCACACTGTATAGTGCAATGACCAGAGTGGTATTTTTTACATGTTCATGGTGCTCTGAGTCCTGTGAAGAAACAGCAGAAATCTTGCTGCCACAGGACTGCCAGCTAGGCTGGACAGGAGGAGAGTAGACTATCAGTGGACGCTTCCAGGGGTCCCTCCTGTTCTTGGTCATCAAAACCTCTCCTATCAACAGAGCACAGTCTGGACAACTCTATGGACCAGGTGCTACAGAGGAGGTTCAAGTATCTGGTGCCCGTTGGATTAAAGACTCCATGGTCCCTTCCACACATACTTCTAAGAACGTTTGTCATTCTGTAGGTGAGAATTAAATTCCCAGAGAACTTTTTTGTGATGAGATTTTAATTCTGCACTGTTGTTTAAAGTTAGAACTTCAGATATTTAAGTAAAGCCTTTATTCTTGTTCTAATGGATTATTTGTAATATAATAAGAACAAGACACCATACTTGTTTGTTTGCCAGAGTAAGGTGAATTTTCCTCCTTTCCTTGGTCGGTCACTCCCTCAGCAGCCTAAAGGGAGTGTAGGTGGTGAATTTATTCCTCTCAGAAGTGCAGTTTATCATTGCTTGCTGCCCTCTAAATCCACTTTTAATTCACTCTTGTGTCTCAGAGGGCGTGGTTACATGCCTAGAAATGTCCTCCCACAGAAGAGTCAACAAAAGCAATATGCTCAACCTTGATGGTGCAGGACTGCTTAGTCCTGATTGCCAGCCATCTTTAGGGTGGCAAAGGACCTGGAAACCAAATGACATGAAAGTCTAAACCATTTTAATTTCCCTCCCATATTCCTGAAGGAATTTAATCTCAAAACATAGAAGCAGCAGAATTTCATGTCAATAATCTCTTAGGAGAGAATGTAATGGCTCTTGTGTGGTCATCTAAACTCTAGGAACATTTAAGAATGGCATATTAGGGGGCTGAGTAAATGCGTGAGATTAATAAAATACAGTAGATTTTTTACCCTTCCATTCTGACATTGAATTTATCCTGGCTTAGTTCCTATGACCAGTATCTCACCAGCATTTTGATTCGTTTTATTTTGTTGTCTGTTATGTTTGACAATCATGATGATAACTTTGTATTTGCTTTATCAGTCATGTTCCTTCAAAGAGATATATATTTCGATTACTTTTGACTAGCCCTCCTGTTTTTCTGCTTTTAGGCAGGACTGAGGAAAACTACAGCATTCTACTTCTCTATTGGATTCTGCATGGACACCAGGATGAAAAATGAACAAATACTGTCTGCCATTATTTCTTGGTTTAGTGTTCACTGTGTGGGGAAACAAATGTGTATCAGTTACCGTGTCTGCCTCCAAGTTATTTGTAATATAATAATAGGGGATTTATTTTATAGCGACTCCAAAATTATTTATTGAGCACCTACTATGATGGAGGCATTTTGCTGGGGATAAAATGATGAACAGCATTGGCACATTCCTTTTATTTGCAAAAGTAACAGATTAGTGAGGATTTGAGGTAAGTAAATAATGTAGTGTTATGGTAGTGGTGAAGCGCAAGGCAGAAACATTTAACCCACTTCCAGAAGACCATTGAAGGTTTTCATATAAAAGCATCATCTAAGCTGAACAGTGGGAAAGAAGGATGGTACCAAAAAAAAGCAGGAGTATATTAGGAGAAGAAAATAGAAAGAGAGGAGGAAAGAGGGTTGCAGGCATAGAGACCACCATGAACCTGAAGCAAGAGAGAATATTTAGTCTGGCTAGATCAGAGAGGGCGAGGCAGAGAATGGCAAGATGTAAAACCGAATAAGTAATCAAATGACAAATCATGAATTGTCCTTTACATCATCTTAGGAAGTTTTTGCCTTACCTTAATAACCTTATAGAACCACAGAGGTTTAAGCAGAGAAGTGATATGAACAGATTTGCCTATTAGAAACAATTACCTGGCCACAACATTGACATAGGATTGAAGGGCTGTGAGCTGGAGGAGTGAGGAGGCTCTTGCAATCATGTAGATGAGAGATAAAAATGACCTAGGCTGAGAAGTGGTAATAGGGAAGAAGAAAAGCGACCATATTCTAGAACTATTTAAGAGGTAGAATTGTGAAACTTCATAACTAAACACAGGTTTGAGGAAAAGAGGGGAATCAAGGATGCGCCCACACTGTTGGTTTGGATACCTGGGTGCTAGGTACTGAGACAGGGCACCTAGAAGAGCAGATTTGGAGTCAGAAAATGGAGAACATGATAAGAAAAGTATACAGAAAATATCAGTGCAATGTAGGTATGCTAAATGTTGGAAATATTCAAACCAAAAAATAAAACAGGAAGATTGAAAGGAGCAAATGCTCACACTGGTTCTGGCCAATACTGGATGAATTTATAAAGGAAGGAGCATCTGAACCAAGCTCAGACAGATGTAATGGACAGGTGTGAGCTGAGAAGAATATTCTCAGACACAGAGATAGGGTAGAGCGGACATTTTATTGCTGCCTTTTAACAGTAAAACTGTGGCTAGGAGCTTAAGGATTATACTGTGGTCTCCAACCATCTATTCTGAACATAAAAGCCATTTTAATTTTTTTAAACCTAAGTTGTACCGTGTCTCTCCTCTGCTCGGCATCCTCCAAAGTCTTCCAACTCCTGAGGAGTAAAACCCAAATCCTTACAATGACCTGCAAAGCCCTCCTGACCACACGTACTTTATTTCCTCCCACTCCTTTGACCTCACGTATTCCCCTTGCTCATCCTGCTCTGAGCATTTGACCTCCTCCAGCAGTCCAGGTGTGCTGTCATCTTAGGACTCCAACACATGTTCTTCCTTCTCTGTGGAAATTTCTTCTTCCATTTATGGCTCACTCTTTACTTCAAGACTATTCTCAACTGTTACCTAACTGTCATTATCATAGTCAATGCCTACTATTTGGAATCTCACCTATCTGCAATTCTCTCCATCTCCCTTTCCTGATTTACTTTTCCCCATGGCATTTATCACTTTCTAATATGCTATATAATTTATACATTTTATTTATCGTTTATCTCTAGTTATTAGGATGTAGGTTTATGAAAGCCAGATATTTTTATTGTTTTTAGATTAGTTCACTGATATACCTGAGTGCTAATATAATGCCTGATGCATGGTAAGCCTCCAATAAGCATTTGTCAAATAAATAAATAAATGTATAAATTTACAACATATTTTATACATGCAACAATTTCAAACCCCCTGTGGAAATATTTTCTTTAGAAAATGTTTTTTAAAAGTGTGTTTCCACAGAAGAAATACTGAAAATATCATGCAGTTAAGACCTGTAGGGCAAGTCTCCACCTTAGTCGCACAATGAAATTACTTGAGGAGCTTTAAAAAAAAATACAGGTACTTGGATGTCATTCCCTGAGATTTTGACTTAATTAGATGAAGTACAACTCAGGTAGAAGAAATTTTAAAAGCCCTCCTTTTCCCTTCCAGCAGGTTCTAAAGTACTGACAGACACTGTTGAGACAAATTGCTTTCAGGGGAAGGAAGAATCTGAAGCTAGAACTGAAACACAGAGTGAGAAATTGGACGTCTTTGCCTATCAGGCCAAAAAGCTTGGAGATCGCTCCACAACAAATCTGTTCAAAATTCAGTCCACGTTCTTCTCCACTAATCACTCTTTCCTTCTCTTCTACAACAACGGGCTCTTTTATATTTTAGGCTTCAAAATCTTCTGCCAGCAATAAAAATCACAAATTCAAAACCTCTGAATCATCATTGAGTCCCTTCTTGCTCCGTATCTAATCAGCTACCAAATACCTCTAGCTTCCTCTTCACAATATCCACAATACACTCAAACAATTTATTTTATTTTATTTTTTTATTTTTTGAGACAGAGTCTTGCTTTGTCATTCAGGCTGGAGTGCAGTGGCGCGATCTTGGCTCACTACAACCTCTGTCTCCCAGGTTAAAGCGATTCTCCTGCCTCAGCCTCATGAGTAACTAGGGTTACAGGCGTGAGCCACCATGCCCGGCTAATTTTTATATTTTTGGTAGAGACATGGTTTCCCCATGTTGGCCAGGCTGGTCTTGAACTCCTGACCCCAAGTGATCTGCCTGCCTCGGCCTCCCAAAGTGCTGGGATTTCAGGCATGAGCCAGAGCACCTGGCCTCAAACAATTATTTTCTGTCTTCTCAATTCTTCCATCACTAATTTTCCCACCTGGATAATTACAAAAGTCTGCTAACTAGGGTATCTCTCCTCTAAGATCTCTCCATCCACCACTCCCCTTCCACTACTATCCATTCTCATTGTATATTCTTTCTAAAATGTCATTGAATCATGACACTTGCCTCACCAATTTTTTTTTCTTTGTCTGATAGTCATATCTTCTGTAATTACCCATAATCTACCTTTCCAGGGTATTCTTCCACTAATTACTTTTGAAAACAGTCACCTTCAGTTAAACTGGATCTACTCATTACCCACTTATGGAATGCTCATTCTTCCTCTGCATTTTTGACGTGTTTCTCATGTCTAAGATTGTCTCGACTCTCTTCTTTTTAAAATTCCAACCCATTCATTAAAGTGAACTCACCTCCTCAACATAGCCTTCCCTAATCATTCCAAAGTATAATCTTCGCGTGAACTCATAGCAATTATTGTTTATACCACTCATTTTGTACTTAAGGTTAAATCCCTCAGTGAAATTTCTCTAAATTTATGCTGCAATTTGATGTCTCATTTTCCCAAATAGCTTATAAGCTGTCAGTACAAGGATAAAACACAGTTCCTATAAAGTTCCTTGAACATAATAAGTGTTCAAATTTATTATTTAAAAGAATGAATTAATGCATTAATAATGATCTGGTCTTAACATATCACAGTGACTACATGTCTTACTCTTGATACTGATGGAGAGACCTATCACCATCACCTTATCCATGCAAGTGTCCCTAGGCCTGTCATCTTTGCGGGGGCGGCGGCGTTGCCCAGATGTATTACCAAAGTGCCTGATTGTGACATTCGAGTGCAAACCGGAAGTGCAGAGGATAATGCAGGAGAGTCCACTCCTTTTTGCTTAAATTGGAATTTCAGTCCACATTGACTCTACTCAAGATGTAAATTGGAGAATTCCTTCTCCACAGCCTTTGTTTTCTTCTCTTCCTCCTCCCCAAACTACTTCTTGTTTCTCCTCCCTTTTTCTTGTTGTTGTTTTTGAACACCTCTGTCTTCTTCACACTCACTTCCCCAGGATCTACTTTTTCCTTCTTTCAGCCTCTTGTTCTCCCAGTCAAGCAAACAGGAAGTGGGAGGTGAGGGGGCCTCAGATCCATACAGGATATGCGGGGGGAGAGGTATTACAGACAGGGCTTCTTTCAGAGCAGACTTCTGAGGAAGCGACACCTTACAGACAAGCCTTTCTGTGGTAAACATGTGGTGTGTTATTGTGAGCAAGGAATATCTGTCTCATTTCTTGGTCTTACAAAAATCTTATTCAACTCTCTTAGTCTGGGAAGAGTTGAGGTGCTAGAATTGGTGGATGAGGACATGTGGTTGTACCCCCCGGTAAAACAAGGATGAGGAAACTGTACAACGAAAAACTGTCCCATCCTTGAGGAAAGTATCCTGTACTACATGGGCCATCATCTTCTGTACAATGTGAAGCTCAACATCCTCTTCTTAGTTGGCACGAAATGAAGTGTTTCTCAGGAAGGATGTCACAGCTTTTTCCAAATGTGACTCCATATTAATCTCAAAAACCATGTGGAACAACCTGCTGTGTAGACCAGTGCCAAGAATTATGAATGAATCAGGAAAGTATGAGCCAGATCTCTAAGAGAGACCATGAATATGTTCTTTACAGCTCTAAATGGTGGACAGTAGGTAGAAACGCAATGTAAGGGGAAGAAAACAAAAGAAAACGAACACGTGTAGCTTTATAAAATAGAATGGCCCCTCTCTGGATTGAGCACAGTTTAAGCATTGGATAAGCAGTTCAACTTGGTAACCAAAAAGATCTCTTCCAACATAGGCATTCTACGCATAGTGTAGTGGGTAGGAGCTGCTGAGTTGTGAAAGAGGGCGCCTAGGAATCAGCTTCAGAAGACCCAGTCTCTAGCCTCAGCCTAAACCGCCTCCCCTGATTTTGCAGTGTGTAAGCCAAGAGAGTTCTAAGGGCCAGTCCACTGCTGATGTTCTACCTTTGCGACTTTCTTATTTACAGTAAATAACATCCAGAAATCACTGTGTCATCAAATGCATAGCACCTCTGAGAACTGTCTATTTCTTTCCACTTATTTTATAGATAAGAAAACTGAAGTCCAGAGAAGTTGGGTCTTATGTATCAATTTGGGCTCTCACTTAGCATGTCATAGCACTTAGCATAACATCGGTGCTATACATACACATAGGATAATACTTCTCACATTAAAGTGAATCTGCAAAAGATGGGCCTTATTTTCATGAGTACCAGGTGGTTGTTTGAAATCAGCCTGATACATTTGATTCTCTACCTCCCGGATTTTGTCTTCACATGTTCAGCCTGCTCCTGTGCCTCGCTCATAGGGCAGAGTCTGATTGAGGTCCATTGCTGGACTCAGCTGAGCACGGCTCCATGATGACTGCAGCCACTCCTGCTGCACCTCCAGCTCCCAGTCTTCCTAAACAGCTGGTGGCAAGGTCATCGTCTGGGCCATCATCTCTCCACCTTGCCTTACCATGGCCCATATTTTAAGAAGACCTGCAGGCATCCTACCACATCTCTACAAATCCGGCTGTCTGCCCCCTCACACCAGGTCTCACATCCACAAGATAGGCTCTTGTATAAGGCACTAGATTTGAAAGCAGAAAACTTACATGTCAGTCCTGGTTCAGTCAGCAGTGGTCTGGATGACTGTGGGCAGGTGATAAACTCAGGATGATTCAAAGGAAAAAACGAGGTAAAAGAATTGAAAATGCTTCCTATACTGAATGTCATATGTATTTGCCTCTTCCCCTTGTTCTTTGGATATTCTGTTCTGCTACCTTTTCTTTGACAACTAAATACTTCTCTGCATGGTGAAGAGGAAATGGTCCTGGCCTTGTCAATTATCTAAGCTGCATGTCCTTTGACAAGCACTCGTTCTTTCTGAACATCAGTGTCCTCATTTTTAAGTGGGATATTACCTTATTGCCCTGCTTACTTCAGAGTTACTTTGAAGAAGGAAGGAGAGCGTTTAGGTAAAAAATGCTTCATAACTTAAAATTAAAAAGTTCTATACATGTTAAATATGGCTACTATTATTACTCATTTATTTACCTCGCAAATCTTTCTATATTATGTAACCTCAGCTCCATCTTCTGTGTCTTAACTCAGTCCCCTCATTGATATTCAAGATGTTTCTCATGCCAGTAAGGAACTTTCAGTCCTACATAAACATGTTCACAAATAAGTGAAGCAATCAATTAAAAAGTGTGAAAAAAATCTTTCAGTCTCCCCACAACATATCGACACAGTTCATGTTTCAGAAATGAACTTGCCTTTACCAAATGCTACTTTGTATATTTCTATTGTAACCTGTTATTTTCAGAATATTTTCCCATTCATGTTGTTATCTGAGTCTCACTACAAAGCAGAGAGGTAGATAGGGCGTCTGTAAACATACGTGAAGATGAGAAAACCAAAGCTCAAACAGCCAGCCTGGAAAGGCAAGAGAGCTTGAGGTACAGCGCACTGGCTTTGAAGGCAAAGGGATTTGTGTTCAAAACCCTTCTTAATATACAATTTTTAGCTATGTGAATTTGGGTAAACAGCTTCTCTGGATTGTTTTGGTTTTGTTTCGGTATCTAAACATGGGAAGAAGAAAACCTACTTCACAGATTTCTCATAAGATGGAAATAAAAAAAACAGGTATGAAGTACTTATCACAGGACTTTGCACACAGTAAAGGCTTAACCCTAGTAATTATTTTTATTAATAAAAACTGAGCATTCCATTTTCAATATTTTTTTTCTATTCAGTAAGGTCTTTATTTTTTTGCAATATAGGCACTCTTACCTCATACACTGAAAAATTATCTCATGTAACATTGAAACTGGACACTTTTATATCAGGAGAGAATTAACTATTTTGAATGACTATACAACCTGCCAGCCAAGAGTTCAGCTTTAGCTGCATGGCTACCTTTGTCTGGAAAAGCATAGTGTAATTATTTGAACATTTCCTTGGTGACTTTCTTTTATTATTTTATGAAAATGAGTAGGAAACAGAAAAATGAATGTGCTCATACTGGTAGCAAGAAACACAGGTCCCATAAATTTACTGTGGTTGAGACAAAGATGGCGGTCCCTAGACCATCTAGAATTGATGAATCTTTGTTGAGGGCTTAGGCTGATCTGCTGGGCATGCACTTGCAAAGGGGAAGAATAAAATAATGAATAGAAAACCTTGAAAATATACCTCTCATAAGTATATGTAATTGATAAAGGCGTTTAAGGTATTGTTTTCAAGCTATTTATCTTTCTGGGACCAGAAACTCCTTATAACCACCCTGAAGTTGACTGTCGAATTTCTTATATTTGACTTCCACGTGAGAAATGTTAAAACCACAGTATGTAAGAAGATGTGGAGCTGCTTCCAGAGAAGGCTGATGTGTAAAAACTACTGGTAGAAATAATGTTCTTTCCTGGAAGTATGTCTTGCCCAATCTTCAGTTAAACAAACAAAATCTAAAATGGCAAGAAAACTTTCCTTAAAAAAGCACTACAGGCATTGTTGCCTGGAGCGGAGAGGGCCTTAATACTGTGGCCATGGAGGATTTCTGCTTGTATATTTACAATGAATTTCTAAGGATGGATATGATCCCTGTCTCTGCTACACTCGAGAAGTCAAAGTGTTGCTGGCTAGTGTCTGCCCTGACAATAAATAGAACTTGAGGTGCATTTCTTTGACATGCTATAAGAACTGTTTATTGATACCTTCGTGCATTTCTGTCTGACCAAGTAAAAAAATTCTTTAATAGCCTTTACTTCATTTTTGAATAAAGATGTTTAAGGTAGGTCACTAGGGAAGGTTGAAATCCAGGCCATGTTCCTTTAAATAAAATGACATTTCTTAGTAAAGAGGTGCTCAGTGTCCCCTGCAGAAATATATCTGATTTCAGAAAAGGATTGATTCAAATAAAAATGTGTTTGTATAAGAAAAATTATTTTCTGCTGAGAAAACACATAGTTTGGGGTAAATTTATAGTTCTGGCCAGGTCATTAATATCTGGTTGTCAAAAAGTATTGGTTTGAACAAAAATATGTTGTAATAAAAATGCATTGTTTTGAAGAAATTTATTGGCCCCATGAAAAGCTATTCGATTCAGAAAGATATGTTGATTTCAATGAAAAATCTATTTGTTTTAAGGGAGATAGTGCTGGGCGCTCAGCTTTTCTGTGGGAAATCTTCTCTGTGACATTGATGTTCACTTAGAAAAATGAAACATGGGCATAATTAGTGGAAAGACTGTGAAGAGAGAGCAGAAGGCCCCTTTAATCAATAACGCTTAACACGAACATAATGAGCTTCAGTCTTCAGAGCACATTGACGAACATTTGCCAAAGAATCTTTCCAAATAGCCAAAAGAAGGGTGTGGCTGGCCATAATTTTAGAGGATGGACACTCATGGAAGGAAAAGTCATAGGAAGACAGAAAAAAAGCAGAGTCGTAAGGTGAACACCAGGCACCACGGCCTCCAAGAAAACCATTGCTGTAAATAGGAAGCCCCTTTACACAGTGACCTTGGCCTGCTATCTAGCCCTTCTCTCTCTCTCTACCGCCTGTGGATCAGAGCCTTGAAACCGTGAAGCACCAGGTTTCCAGATCATATTTAGTGTATTCTGAGTAATGTATACACTTTTGAAACAAGAAGATAATATCATGGCACGAGTGTTGGGATTGCTCAGTGTGGGCAAAGTGGTCTGTATCTGCCATCTAAAACAAAAATCTGTCCCTGGAAACGTTGGCAAAAACACAGAATCTAAAAGCAATTCTGCTACCTTCAGCTACTGGCTTAAAATGGGGTTTGGAAAATTTCTTTGTAAAGGGCCAGATGATAAATACTTCAGGCTTTAAATAACCATACGTTCCCTGTCGCATACTCAACTGTGCCATTGTAGCATGAAAGCAGCCATTGATAATAAGTAAATTAACAAGTCTGACTATGACCAATAAAACTTTATGTACAAAAATAGGTGGTGGAGTGTCCATGGCCTATAGGACATAGTATGCTTAAAGAATTGACTTCACTGTACAGCTTGCACAAGTAAACAGAAATTGTGCAGAAATATGCCATATAGAAAGTTAGCATGCAGGGGGCAGATAAGGATAAACTATGAAAAATAACACAGGCAATCCCCAAGAGGTGCTGATTGGGGCATAGAGAATGCAAACAGAGGCCGGGCGCGGTGGCTCAAGCCTGTAATCTCAGCACTTTGGGAGGCCGAGACGGGCGGATCACGAGGTCAGGAGATCGAGACCATCCTAGCTAACACGGTGAAACCCCGTCTCTACTAAAAAAAAAAAAATACAAAAAACTAGCCGGGCGAAGTGGCGGGCGCCTGTGGGTCCCAGCTACTCGGGAGGCTGAGGCAGGAGAATGGCGTGAACCCGGGAGGCGGAGCTTGCAGTGAGCTGAGATCCGGCCACCGCACTCCAGCCTGGGCGACAGAGCCAGACTCAGTCTCAAAAAAAAAAAAAAAAAAAAAGAGAGAATGCAAACAGAATGTCTTGAAGGAGGAACATTCCACGTGGAATATATTCATTGTAGCTTCAAGAAATCAAATCTAATTCCAGAATCTTTATTTCATACTAAGTAAAACTTTATTACATAACAGTATTTATCAAAATTAAACAGGAGGAATAAGTGTTTAGGTGTGCACTTTCCTTCTGCAAAGCTCTAGAGATAAATATGAATAAAATATAAGCTTTATATTCTAACAGAGGGCTGCTGCTGGGTGATGTGGCCTGGTGCAAGAGCAGTGGAGCTCTTGCTCAGATGCCCGTAGCCACATCTCCTTTGCTTTCAAGTAGGTTCCTCAATACATCCTGGAGTTATTTAGGATTCCATGATGGTGGATAAAACACTCTAGAGGTTCTTTGATAGCGGTTCTGTCTGAAACCCTATTGGCAGGATTGAGCAAGTCCATATCCAGAATATGTATGGAATCAAGTCAAGGTAAATTACATTAATTACTTCTCTGGTGAAAAGGATAAGATGTAATCAACTTGCTACCAAGTGGCTGGTTGTCCTGTTGAGAAAAGATGCTATACGAAGGGCTAAGCATACTTTCTGTTGCTGTTGAGTTAAGTTCTGATACTGCTACTGGACAATCACCAGTAGCAGTACATAGATCAGCCTTGGTAATTGGGAGCCCATGCTCTTGTCCATGCATCCCCTCTAGCCCTGCCACCATGGCTGCTTTATTCATATAGTTTTTGTGCTACTACTGGGCCGGCTGATGATAGACGCTGACTAGGGTCGACTGCCTGAGTCATTCTGCCTACTTATTGTCCAGCGTCTCTTCTGTGGTGAATGTGCTCCAGCAGGCGTTCATATGTCATTCACAGATCTTCACACTACTTTCCTACTCCTATAGACTTTCCATGAATCCCACATGGCATCTCTTCTCAGCATGGAGCCTTCTAATAGCATGGACTCTGGCGGATTTCTCTAACAGCAAGGCTGCTGGGCCTGCTAAGAGACGTGTCTTGAGTTGCTATTTTTTATTTACTCTCTTGATCTGGGATGAGGCAGTTTCAGAGGCTTCCAATTGGTCTGCCCCACTATTACAGTTCTAATCTCATAGCAAATCAACTAATAGGAGGGCTCTGGTGAATACCAAAAGTACTCATTCCCATTATACATTCCAAAAAAAAGGATGGAAGAATGACTAGCGGTAAGTCCATTGGATCTACTCCAATTCAGGCCTGGGCTGAGACTGCATTTATTACCTGGCCTTCACATGCCATAGTCTAAAAGCATGAGGTATAATAATGCTTCAAGTTTCTAGGTATCAATGGGATCCTGGACCCTATGCCTACTAGTTCTCAAAATATTTGAATATTTTCTAAGTAAATGGCCATAGGGCCCTTGTTCTGCCATTAGTGTTATAGGAAGAACTAAAGGAATCATTACCATATGTACCTACCGTGATATGTATGGGGAACCTGGCTTCTCCTTCTGTCAGTGGTTTCCTGATCTGAACATTATCTCAGATCTGGAATCTGCCAACAGATTATGGAATTTTATTAGGACGGCTTGCCTCAGACTCCTGATTATCCATTGTTATATCATTTTCTTTTACACATTTAACGTTGCTTTTCATCTATCTTGCCTCTAGGAAAGCTCTGTTTGGGCTCCCAATTGTAACCTTGTCATTCTTTATGCTCTTTCCACCCACCTTCCTTTTGATGGTTGAGAATTACCACATATCCTCACTTATTCTGAAATTTTACCATCTTCTTTTCAATCAAGCAGCCCTATTTTTAAATAATCTCCTACTATCAGCTTTGGTTTGCAAAGGACACCTTCTCAATAATGTTGCTGATTCTCTCACAAGGACATTCCTTATTGCTTTAATAACTAGTGTGTTTTCCAGGCTGTTAATGAGCTGAGTCTCGAAGAATAGATAGAAATGAGACGTAAAGGTTGTGGAGAACATTCCAGGCACAGAGGAGAGAAGCAAAATCAAAGGCTGCATAATTGGGGGATTTCTTAGTTTTCAGCAGAGTTCAGTATACATGAAGGGGAGTGGTATTTCAAGGTGAAACCTTGTGTGATAATACAAGACCTATAACTTAGGCTTATGCATAAAGATTTGATCTGTTAGTAGTAGCAAAAAGAAGAGTAAGCCAAAACATTCCTTATTGCCTCTGGTAGATACAATATGAAAACCAGAGCAAGCTAATGGAAGCTGGAGAGTAGGGGAGGGGAAAGAGGCAGTGGCCCAAGCACTTCTGACATGTGTAAGGTAAAAGTTTAACGTGCCTTGGGCACATGGAGCTGCCAGCCTCATGACATGCAAATGAGCTGATTCCACTCCAGCAGGTAACCATATTATCCACCAGCCCTGGGTGATACAGCTCTACCAGCAATACCTCAGGCACAGCTCTGATCATTCTCTCCAGGAACCAAGTCTTTTTGTTTCTGTCAAAAATATTTTTCACAAGGACTGTTGGCACAAATGTACTTGCGAAGAGTTGTAGGCATTCTCCCTCCAGAATCCCTTACTGGATTGTGAAAAACGGTGAGCTGAACTTACCAGGAATTTTCATCTTGTGTTTCTCATTTTTTTTTCTTCTTATCACATACTTGGTCCCATATGGATACTTAAGACACATCAACAAGGCAGTGTTTGAGAATGGGGATATAGTCTAGAACTACAAAAGCAAAGTGCATATGTGGGCGATAAGGACTTGGTAAGGAAAATATGGTTCTGCTTTAACATATAGACACATGATAGGCCTCAGATTAGGATCTGAGTGTTGGAAGAGATCTTAAGATTCATAAGGTCTGATTGTACATCCACTGCTTAAATCTTTTCTATGACAGCCTCGCCAAGTGGACATTTGAGTTATGCCTACGTGTACCTCCAGCACAGAAAAGTCACTCAATACAAAGAGCACTCATTCTATGCTTGTATAGTTACATGTTTTTAAAGGGTTTTCTTGAGTTGACCTATGTATGTTGCAAGAGACAGATGGGATCTTCAAAACTTAGGGAAGTATAGCGGAAAAGCAGATTTTGCCTAGGAGAAAGTCAGGAGCCTATAGGACCAAGGCTAGAAGGACTGAGACATTACAAAGGAAACAATAGATGCAGGAGGAAGCAACTAAAATACAAGAGAGTGTCCGATTAGCCTCAGTAGTCTTGCTCGAAAAACGTTGTGAGGAGATGGAAACCAGGTACTCAATGCATGAATAGATTTTAGTTTCCAGGACTAGAAGGGCCTGTGTAAACATGCATTTTTGGTGACATTATTATGTTCACACTTTCAAGTGAAACTTTGCAGCATCTGACTGAATAATTCATATGTGAAAGTCTTTAGAAAACATTTGTAGAATAGGTGAATGAATGAAATTCTAATTCTTAGGGTGAACAACAGATCCCACATCTCCTATTGAAGAAAATAATCTGATTTCAAGGCTGGGTGTTTTTTATTTTTATTTCATAAATTCTTTCTAGTGCACTTGCATTTCAAAAGCACAATAGTTGAATCTGTAGGGCAGAAAAAGCAATAGTGTAGTTTCCCTTTATCTGTAGGAGATATGTTCCAAGACCCCAGTGAATGCCTAAAACTAAGAATTATACAAAACCTTATATATACAATGTTTTCTCCTATACATACATACCTATGATAAAGTTTAGTTTATAAATTAGGCACAGTAAAAGATGAACAAGCAAAACCAATAATAACATAGAACGATTATAACAATATGCTGCAATAAAAGTTATATGAATGTGGTGTATTTCTCTCTCTCAGTATATCTTATTGTACTGTCCTGTGAGTGACTAAAACCACTGAAAGCAAAACCATGGAAAAGGGTGGGGGTGGGGGGCACTGTATCTTTTCCTCACCCATTGTAAGATTCATGGCTGAGACCCCTATAACAAAAGACAGATTAACAAGAGAAAAGCATAGAAATTTACTTACTCTAAGTTTTATGTAACAGGAGCCTTCAGAAATGAAGACTCAAAGAAAGAGGGAAATCTGTGTATTCCGATGGATGGATAAGCAGAAGTATAATTAGAGAACAAAAGGGTATGATCAAGTGGTTAATAAACTGGGGAGAACATAGAAAGTCCTATTTGTTCAGATATTTTCTGGCATCTCTATGTGATATTCCTTTTCTCTGGGTATAGAGCAGGATACCTGTCACATGAAGTTCTTTAAGGAAAAAGAGAGAGGGAAGGTCGGACAGTGACCTTCCTGGGTTTTTTGGCCTGCTTCAGGGAAGAACGGGGAGAGGAAGGTGAGAATGATCTTCTTGCTTCTGCTGTTTTCTCAGTTTCCAGTGTGCTCTATTTTGTGGTATTTTGCTGAACGCTATCAAGTCTGATGCCTAGGATCACTAATGATCACACTGTATCTGACCCTTGCATGCTTCATTTTAACTGTGAAGCTGCAGAGAGTTTTCAGGAAGAGAAAGGACAACCCTGATTCTGATATGAAAGTCAAATAACTTTTTCTACTAACTTTTCTTCAACTCTTTTTTATAATAAAATTTTCTATGACTAATAATGCACAAATCTCCATGAATTAATTCTGGAATGAAGGATAGAAAGATTGGGCACACATCTTGTGATTCAGAATTACAACAGTCATAGCTTGGCCAACATAGTGAAACCTCATCTCTACTAAAAATACAAAAATTAGGCGGACATGTTGGCACGCACCTGTACTCCCAGCTACTTCAGAGGCTGAGGCAGGAGAATCGTTTGAACTGGGAGGCAGAGGTTGCAGTGAGCTAAGATCACACCACTGAACTCCAGCCCAGGTGACAGAGAGACCCTGTCAAAAAAAAAATATATATATATATATAAGGGAATTACAACAATCCCACTGGGAAACGGACTTTGAAGAAATCATGAATTATGAATCTACTTTGAGATTCTTATCCCAAAAGAAGAGCCCTCTGACCATCCGTGCAATAGATTTGGAAATAGAGAAATAGAGAAGCCAAGTGTAAATTCTGTCCCTCACACATGGAGCTTTTAGTCCTGAGAGTGGTCATGGAATCTTTTGATTTTTAGCTTCATCGTGTGCAAGATGGGAATAATGAAGCCTGTCTCATAGAGTTACTGGAAGGCTCATAATATATGTGAATGCACCTAAAGAAGAATAGACTTTATTTTTTGAGGTAGCTTTTCTCCTTTTCTTTGTAAAGACTAGTTTCAGCACTGAGGATCTTTGTCAGTCAAGATTCAATCAGAAAAGCAGAAATGACTCTATTACTTCAGATAGAAGAAATTTAACAGAGGAAATTGGTTATAAAGGTGATGAAAGAATTGAGAAGCCAAAAAGACAATGGAACAAGCAGGGAATCACTGCCACCCCTAGGAATAGAGGCTCATCTCCAGGAGATAGTGTTGCCAAGGCCCAGAATCCAGGGTCACCAGGTAAAGCTGGAACTGTGCTTACATATACCACAAGTTCCAGCTCGGGGTATGGGAGACACAGCCTTGGCCGGGGATAGTACATAAAGCAGAGAGACAGAAGACAAGAAACACTGGGTTTTCTTTCCACCCATCCTCCAATCTTTTACCTGTCATGCACATTGGCCAAACATACCTTGAAGCCAGAGGGCAAGAAAGTCTAGGAATTATAATTTCCTGAAACTCAGAAAGGAAGAGGAAGAGGAGGAAGAAGGAATCTGAATGAAAAAAAGGTTGATTCAGTGTTCAAGTATCTTAGCAGACAAAGGCCTTTCTTGTTTCCTCATTCTCCTTGAGCAGAAAGGAACTACAATCCTTCTGCCCAGCAAAGTATTTTTTTATTTTTAAAAAATTTTTGTAGGTACATAGTAGGTGTATATATTTATGGATTACATGAGATATTTCGATAGAGACACGTAACATATAATAATCACATCAGGGTAAATGGGGTATTTATCATATCAGGCATTTATCTTTTGTGTTACAAACAACTCAGCTGTATTCTTTTAGTTATTTTTAAATGTACAATTAAATTATTTTTGACTATGGTCACCCTGTTGTCCAGCAAAGTTCTTGTTGTTCACATTCCCTGGGCAAGGGTCTTGCTCAGAGTAGTTGCATAAAATGACTAAAATATCATGTGATTCTCTCAAAGATTCTAGAAGTCAGGCAGAGGGTAGGACCCAAGATTCCCCTCTCATGTAGGGAACCTGAGTTTCCTGGAGTAACAGGATCTAAAAACTCTTGCACATATTTAAAATGAATGGCCTGGTGGTTATGCTATCAATTTAATTCCAAGTTTTGAACTTTTATGAGCTAAAATGAATTTTGTTTATTTTTTTTTACTGCCTCAATGTAATAGGTATATGCTCTACAAAATTGAGTTAAATCTGTGAAAAATCAATATGTATTGCATTAAAAGTATTTGTAATTTCAAAGAATTTTACGGCCGGGCGCGGTGGCTCAAGCCTGTAATCCCAGCACTTTGGGAGGCCGAGACGGGCGGATCACGAGGTCAGGAGATCGAGACCATCCTGGCCGACACGGTGAAACCCCGTCTCTACTAAAAAATACAGAAAACTAGCCGGGCGAGGTGGCGGGCGCCTGTAGTCCCAGCTACTCGGGAGGCTGAGGCAGGAGAATGGCGTGAACCCGGGAGGCGGAGCTTGCAGTGAGCTGAGATCCGGCCACTGCACTCCAGCCTGGGCGGCAGAGCGAGACTCCGTCTCAAAAAAAAAAAAAAAAAAAAAAGAATTTTACAGCAAATCATTTTGCTAACTTAAGAATCTTCTTGATATAAACATAATCCCTTCCTAGTGAATCTGTTTTATAAGTTTTGATTTTTCATATGTTGGCTTTTGTTTAAGCACATGACAATTCTATTTATCAGCCCTCTGACACTAGCAATGTTATAAACCAGTGTGTTAAGTGCCACAAGAGAGGTACGAACAAAATATTACGAGACATAGATAAGGGGAGGGAAAAAAGGACAAATTCTAGTTAGAAGAATGTGAGATAGATGCATAAAGGAAGCGGTATGTGGTTAACATTTTCAGAATTGGTAGGTTTTTGTATAAACAAAGAATGAGCAAAAGATGTATCAGTGGGAAAGTACAAGATGTGCTGAATAAATGATCTGGTAATGTTTGACTGGAAATTACCAGAATTTATGTAAAATATGTTTTAAATGTTTAATTTGGTCAAATTATGAAGTATCTTGAATAAGTTGAGATATTTTCACTTTAATAGGCAGAATAGACTCATTGAAAGTGCTTTTGCTTTAATAGCAGAGTGATACAGCTAGAATTTAACAAATTGAAACTTTTTTCTATGCCTAACATTTTTTAGATTATTTGTTACAATTAAATTTTCTCTAGAGAATGGTATTATGAGCTGTTTACATATAAAGTCATAGTATAAGAGAAGTGGTTATACATATATATAATATGTATAAAAGTTAGGGTTTCTTATTTTTAAATTAATTATGCTATTTCAATTTGATTTTATAACTGTTACCATATTTGCTGTGTATTTTATCCATTCCTAGGGAATAAGAAGTGGGACACTTCAAGATATACCTAAAATTATCTTAAATATATCATCCACTAATATCCCAAAAAAGAAATATAGAATCATGGTTTTCAAATACAATTATGAACCAAGTCCTACAATGACTTCTCTAAATCTTATTCAAAGAGAATTCTTAATTTCTCCAGAAAGTCAAAAGACACATATATTAACACACATAATTTTATTTATATTTGAACCAAATGCTAAAAATAATCACTTTAAGCCAGTATTGGAATTGGTATTATCCCTAAACTAGCATGTTTTCACACAATCTGAAAAAATATTTATTTATTTCTAGGGCTCTGTTTAGAAAATATAATCAATAGTCAATAAATAAGAAGCAAAGACTGAAAACTATATTGTAGAACACAAATTACATTAGAAATTAAGTTAAATCGCTCTGTTGTCACAACTTTATAAAATTTTAGAGAAGAGACGGTCCATTAAAATCTCTGGCACCAGCATCTTCTCTCACCACTGAGGAAACTGAGAATGGAGAAGCAAACTGATCTAGGATCACACAACTAAGTCATGGTAGATCCAGACCTATTCAGCCTTATCCTAGTTAGTTTAAATATTTTTCCACTAATTGGGTCACCATAGTATTTATTAACATTGCGGCACTGGTTCTCCCAGTTCTCATTTGAAGAGGTGATGTATGTTGGGGGAAATAGGGTAAGAGGAAGGGAAGGATTTTAACTGTCTTTACAGGAAGATGAAATCTATTGGTCATTTAAAGATCAAATCCAGAAACTAAATCTCCTTGACTTTTCTTGGAATTTATAGTGTGAGTAGTTGTATGTGGTTGACTCATGAGTTAAACCCCTCACAGTCTGAGGAGAATATGTTCAAACAAAGCAAACAGCTCAAAGTAAATGCCAAGCCCGGTGAAGACGTCACAGTCTCGGTCTCAGCCCAAATCCAGTGGCAGCAGATACATTATGCATGACCAACAAGATTTCTTTTTGCTCTTCTATCTTGGCTGTTGCACAAGCATAAACCCCAATGGAACCGAGTAATCAAATACAGATTTGGAGTCATTAAATCTTCAAGGGGAAAGTTTTTTAAACATTTGGTTTGAGCAGTACTCACAAGCTGGAGAAGCAACATGAGAAAAATCAATTAGAAATGGGAAGTTGGCTGGGATAATATGAGAAATTATTGTAAATTTTCTTTACGACCTTCAATTTTACTCCTGCTATTCTGCAAATGGAACAACTGAGAAAGAGGATTTTCCTACTCATTCTCCTTCCTCTGTTTTCTCTAAAAAGCAAAACTGGAACAAACAGAATGAACTTCTCTCTATCCCTACTTCCTAGTATGTAACTGCAGAAAAGTCTTTGAACTTCTGTGAATCTCCAATCCTTTATCTACAAAATGGGAATAATAATACAAATATCCCAGAGTTTTCATTAATACTAAATAATATTTTACAGAAACTGCTTTATAACTTTGAAGGAACACATAAAGTTTTATTATTATTACATTCTAGGGCACAGGTTTTTAAACTAGGGACAAGGTCTGTGCCCCAATGCTCTATCACCCCTGAAATACATTGTTTAGAAAACATTTTTGGCATTGTTCTCGTTCGGAATAATGACTCCATAGGAAAGTGTTCAAAAGAAAGTGAAAGAAAAATCAAACAAACAAACAAAAAAACAACCAAAACTAACTTAAGCAGGTAACTCACTTCCCTAGCAAAAAGAAAAAACAAGGAAAGATGATAAAGACAATTTATAGACTCACATAACTAGGGTGTCAAGGGATAAAGCTGGTTGGGTTTATGGTTTTAATACCATTGACTCGACTCTCTCTCTCTCCCCCCAATCTTTCTGTGTCTCTATATGTGACAGTCTTACCATATCTTGCTAGAATAATGTCTTCTGTCTTTCCCACACCCTGGGAAGATTGAAGCAACACTGGGGCTACAGCCTACAAAAGGAGGAGGGAACAATCTTCTATCTTCAATTTATACGGTTATTTGGAAAGAGCATGATTGGTCTGCATGTGACCCATGCACACCCTTTGAACCAATCACTAGCTCCAGGGGAATGTGATATTATGATTAGCCTAGGCTGGGTCACATGCTTCCCTGTATCCCAATAGGACGACATAGATTAAGGAAAAAGATTCCCAAAGGAAAGAAAAATGGGCAAGCAAATAAATGGATTTCTATTAGAGTGAGTTTTCTTAGATTGTCAAAGGAGCCCATGATTACAAAACAATTAAAACTGGTTCTATAAAATCACCAAGAAATGTACTTTATTTGAGGTTCATGGAATTAAAGAAATTAAAAGTCTAAAACAAATCTCAGACAGCATTGCATCATTACTCTTACTCTAAAAACAGGAACACAGAATCTAAGAAAGGCAAAATAGCTTGGCAAAAGAGCACCATGAGAAGTAGAACTAGATTTCGAAACCTGATTCCTGGTGTAGGGGTCCTTCCATTTTAGCGGGCTAACTTTCACCCTGATTAGAAACTATCACGGACAATGGCAATATTTGGATAGCACAATGCCTGTAAAGTATATAGCGTAATTTCTGGAACATAAAATAAACAAACCACAAGTCTTCATTCTTCTTTCTCCCAGTATGTCACCAATTCTCTGACATGAGTGTTTTCAATCATTAGTGTTCAAATTTTGCTGGGGGTTTATTTTTCCAGTTTGCTTTTTTCCTTTTGCCAGGTTTTCAGAGATACTCTCTGCTTATGCAGATTTTCTCTAATATTATGAGTGATTCTGCCATGCCCTCTTTGCCTAAGTTTCCTCCAGAAACATACAGAACAGGAAATAGGAAAGGGCTAGAGGAATGAAATGGCATAATTGCAAGGTAAAAATTAAGGCCAAGTTCAAGTGAAAAAATCCTGGGCATTGGCCCTAAAAAGTGCATTTGTCTGGTGTTTCCCTTCCATTGTACACCTGTCTGGTAGTGTGAATGTAGACCAGCCTGAGTTTACAGTAACAAGGTCAGGTAAGGAAACATGCTGGTTGTGTTTGGGCCAATGTTAAATGACATATCTCATTAACAAGTTCATGATGAGATTACTTTCAAGGTTCTTGACTTGCTATAATAGGCAAACTTGAGGTAGAAACCCCCCAAATGAAAACCTCACCCTTTATCTTACTAATGCTGTAAATGGAAATCCTGGCACTTCTTAGTATATTGAGTACATTTTTTCATCTATTTCAGACTACCCACTTAAAGAAACCTGAGAGGTTTTAGGACTTTAATGAGTTAATACAACTTTCCAAAGCAGAAGTTATCCTTAGAGGCTTCCTTCCTTCAGCTTGTAATATTAATAACAATATTGTCAGATGCCAAAGAAGGCATGTGGTGCTTGGCTCATGGGCCAGCCAGCAGGGACTTGTTGAAAACCAGCTCCATTTTGTAAGCCAAATGAAAAACCACATGGCAGCCTCAGTTGGGATTATGAGTGTAACTGCTGAGCTATCACCTGAAATCTACCCTCCCACGCATTTGATTTAAAACAATCACCACATATTTGCTATGGACTTGTCTTTCATTATATTCCAACTCTGATATTTAATCAGTCTCCGCTCTTTTATGTTTGAACAAGTTGATGCTAAACCATAATAAAAAAAAAGATCGAAGAAATGTCATCACTACCATATTATCCCCTCTCTGTGAACACATTCATAATGCATTATGGTTTCAATAGAAAGGTTGCTTATGATTAAAATTAATAAAGAATTAAAGCTGTATTTGTGGTTATGGCCTTCTTTAATTTGGCTTTCATCATTTGGACCAGCAAACTGGAAGTAGGGGGATGAGAAATAGACTGTGAATCAGGAATACATATTAGATTCATTAATCATTGCATGAGAGAAGGTTTCAGAGTGCATCTTTCCTTTAGCACCTCAGACTGAGAGAGCATCATATTTACTAAGAGAATGGGTTTATCTCCTTTATCAGGAGTGTTTAGTTATAGAGAATAGAGTCCAGAAGAAAAAGTACCAATTGCATCTTCCAAGTGGTCAGGAACTTCCAAATCCGTTGTACTCCAAATGATTGTTTATTCACCTTTTCCCAGATAATGCATGTCGTCACTATGCTGTAGCATCACTTCTAAGGAGTTCTTACTCCCATGTTTAATATGTTGCAAAGGGATGAAAATAAATACAGTAGGAAAAGAGAATGATAATCATGTGTGGGTGTTTATCTAATGTATGACTATAATTTATGGACTAATATTCAAAATATTTAACAACCAGTATGATATACACACCCCCCATATATTACAACCAACTAGAATATATAGTGGCCAGAAAAAATTACTCAGCTAAACACCAGGTCTCCCTGTGAAAATGTGAAAAATCATTCCAAATGCCAGCTGGTTGTATGGTGGTTATGATAGTAGATTCTGCTAGAAATACACAAACTGCTAAAACTGACTAAAAAAAAAAAAAAAAAAAAACCCACAAAAACAAAAAATAAAAAGCTTAAACAATCTGAATATACGTATAAAACAAATGAAGAGATCGAATTAGTAAATCAAAAATAATACAAAGAAAAGCCTAGGACCAGATGACTTTATCACTGAATCCTACCAAAAAAGTTAATACCAATTCTTTACAAACTCTTTCAAAAATAGAAGAAATGTTTCCCATTTTATTTTCTGAGGCCAGTGTTACCATGATACAGAAACCAAAATATATCACAAGAAAGAAAATTACAGACCAATATCTCTCATGGATATGGATGAAAAATATGAAAGACTGGATAATTCTCCCCTAATAACAGAAATAATACAGGGATGTCTGCTTTTACCACTTCTATTGACATTTAACCTTAGAGTAGAGATTCTAGCCACGACAATTATGAAAAAAAAAAAAAAAAAGAAAGAAAGAAATAAAAGGCAACCAGATTGGAAAGAAAGAAGTAAAACTATTTTATTCATAGATAACATCATCTTATATAAAGAAATTCCTAAAGAATCCACTAAACAACTCTTAGAACTAATGAAAGAGTTCAGCAAGGTTGCAGGACACAAGAAAAATACACAAATCAATTGTGTTTCTATATATTTGCAATGAACAATCTAAAAGTAAAATTAAGAAAATAATACAATTTATATTATTATGAAGAATAACATTAGGAATAAATTAAAAATAGAAGCATAAAACTTTTATTCTAATGACTAAAAAAACTTGAAAGAAGTTAAAAAAATGTAAATAAATGAAAAATTTTCATGTTCATGGATTTATTGAACACAACACAATTTATTGAAGGGACTGTTCTTTTCACATTCTATGTTCTTGGCACCTATTCAAAAATGAGTTGGCTTTGCTGGGCAGTGGCTCACGCCTGTAATCTCAGCACTTTGGGAGGCAGTGTCGGGCGTATCACGAGGTCAGGAGATCGAGACCATCCTGGCTAACACGGTGAAACTCCGTCTCTACTAAAAATACAAAAAATTAGCGGGACACGGTGACGGGCGCCTGTAGTCCCAGCTACTCGAGAGGCTGAGGCGGGAGAATGGCGGGAACCCGGGAGGCGGAGCTTGCAGTGAGCCAAGATGGCGCCACTGCACTCTAGCCTGGGAGACAGAGCGAGACTCTGTCTCAAAAAAAAAAAAAGAAAAGAAAAGAAATGAAAAGAAAAAAAGGATTTGGCTGTAAATGCATGGATTTATGTCTGGGTTTGCTATTCTGTTCCATTGGCCTATGTATCTGTTTTTATGCCATTATCATGCTGATTTGGTAACTACAGCCTTGTGGTATATTTTGAAGTCATGTAGTGTGATTCCCGACTTTGTTCTTTCTGCTCAGGATTGCTTTGGCTGTTTTGAGTTCTTTTGTGGTTCCATATCAATTTTAGGATTGTGTTCTCTATTTTTCTGAAAAATGTCATTGGTATTTTGATAGGGATTACACTGGCTATAAATTGCTTTGGGTAGTATTGTTATTTTAACAATATTAATTCTTCCAATTCATGCACATGATATATCTTTTCATTTTCTTGTGCCCTTTTCAATTTCTTTCATCAGTGTTTTATAGTTTTCCCTGTATAGATATTTCACTTCATTGATTAAATCAATTCCTAGATATTTTATATTCTATGTAGCTATTATAAATGGGATTGCTTTCTTGATTTCTTTTTCAGACTACTCACTCTTTGCATATATAAATGCCACTGAGTTTTGTGTGTTGAATTTGTATCTTGAAACACTATTGAATTCATTTATCAGTTCTAACAGTTTCTTGGGTGAAGTCTTTAGCTTTCCTAGGTATAAAATCATGTCTGAAAACAAGACTAATTTTACTACTTCTCTTCCAATTTTGATGCCCTTTTTTACTTTCTCTTGCCTAATTGCTGGCCATAACTTCCAGTAAGTATTATGTTGAATAAATGTGGTGAAAGTGGGCATCCTTGTTTTGTTCTAGATCTTAGAGGAAAGGCTTTCCATTTTTTACTTATTTAATACAATGTTAGCTGTGGATTTGTCACATATGGTCTTTATTATTTTGAGGCATGTTCCTTCTATACTCAATTTGTTGACGGTTTTTATTATAAAGGGATGTTGAATTTCATTGAATGTTTTTTCAGCATCTATTGAAATGATCATATGGTTTTTGTTCCTGGTTCAGTTAATGTGATTTATCACATTTATCGATTTGTGAATGTTGAACAACCCTTCTTCCCTGGGATAAATTCCACTTGATGATGGTGAATGATCTTTTTAAAGCATTGTTGGATTCAGTCTGCTATTATTTTATTGAGGATTTTTTGCCGCTGTGTTTATTGGCCTGTAGTTTTTTGTTGTTGTTGTTGTGTCCTTGTTTGGCTTTGTTATCAGGGTAACGCTGACCTCATATAATGTTGCCCAGGCTGGAGTTCAGTGGTGCGATCTTGGGTCACTGCAACCTCCACCTCCCGCGTTCAAACGATTCTCCTGCCTCAGCCTCCCAAGTAGCCTCCCAAGTGCCTCAGCCTCCCAAGGGTCTACACACACATGACACCACGCCAAGATAATTTTTGTATTTTTAGTAGAGATGGGGCTTCACCACACTGGCCAGGATGGTCTCAATCTCTTGACCTCGTTATTCACTCGCCTTGGTCTCCCAAAATGCTGGGATTATAGGTGTGAGCCACTGCGCCTGGCAGATTTCAGTTTTTATATCTTCTTTTCAGTGCTGATTGTATTTATTTGGGTCCTTGCTCTTTTTCTTTTAGTTAGTCTAGCCAAAGGTATGTCAATTTTATCTTTTAAAAAAACCAACTTGTTATTTTATTGATCTTCTGCATTTTTTAGTTTCTTTTATTTATTTGTGCTGTGACCTTCATTATTTCTTTTCTTTTTGGTTTTGGTTTGTTGTTTTTCTAATTTATTGATGTACACTACTAGGTCATTTATTTGAAGACTTTCTACTGTTTTGATATAGACATTTATTGCTATAAATTTCTCTGTTAGTATTGCTTTTGGTGTATCATCCCATAGATTTTGATATGTTGTTTTTCCATTTTCATTTGTTTCAAAAAAGTTTTAAATTTTCTTTTTAATTTCTTCATTGACCCATTGATCACTCAGGAACATGTTTAATTTCCATGTGTTTGTGTAGTTTCCAAGTTTCCTCACATTTTCATGATTTCTAGTTTTATTCCCTTGTGGGAATAACGGCAGAAAAGATGGTTGATACGATTTCTTCTCATTTGAATGCATTAAGATTTGTTTTGCGGCCTATGATATGGTCTAAACTGGAGAATGTTCCATGTGCTGATTAAAGAATGTATGTTCTGTAGCAGATGGGTAAAATGCTCTGTAAATGTCAGTTGGACCAATTTGGTCTAGTGTAGTTTAATGTTTCTTTGTTGATTTTCTGTCTGGATGATCTGTCTATTACTGAGAGTGGGGTGTTGAAGTCCTCTATACTATTATTATATTGCAGTTCATCTCTCCCTTTATATGTATTAATGTTTGCTTTATATACTTGGGAGCTCTGGTGTTGAGTGCACAGATATTTATAATTGTTAAAACCTCTTACTGAAATGACTCCTTTATTATTATACAGTGATCGTCTTTGTCTCTTTTTACAGTCTTTGATTTGTAGTCTATTTTATCTGATATAAGTATAGCTGCTCCTGCTCTTTTTTTTTTTTTTTGGTTTCCATTCCATGAAATACTTTAATTCTCTTCACTTTCAGACTATGTGTGTCTTTACAGGTGAAGTAGGTTTCTTATAGGCTGCGTATAGTTGGATCTTATATCTTTATCGATTCAGACACTCTATGCCTTTAATTAGATAATTGAGTGAATTTTATATTCAGTGTTATTATTGATAAATAAGGATTTACTAGTGCCATTTTGTTGTTTCTTTATTATCTTGTAACTCTTTCTTCTCTTCTTACTATCTTCCTTTGTGATTAAGTAATTTTCTCTGATAGTATATTTAAATTTGCTGCTTTTTATTTTTAGTGAATATATTTCACTAAAAATATATATTTTGCATTGTGGTTACCATGAGACTTACAAAAAATCTTCTAGATATAACAAATTATTTTAAAGAGATGACAACTTATATCACAAAGAAAAAAATAGAAACAAAGAAAAAAAATTAAAAAGCATCTACATGGCTGGGTGCAGTGGCTCACACCAGTAATCTCAGCACTTTGGGAGGCCGAGGCGGGAGGATCACCTGAGGTAAGGAGTTTGAGACCAGCCTGGCCAACATGACGAAACCCCGTCTCTTCTAAAAACACAAAAATTAGCTGGGCGTGGTTGTGCATGCCTGTAATCCCAGCTACTCAGGAGGCTGAGGCAGGAGAATCACTTCAACCCGAGAGGCAGAGGTTGCGGTGAGCTGAGATCGTGCCATCGTACACCAGTCTGGGCAACAAGAGTGAGACTCTGTCTCAAAAAAAAAAAAAAAAAAAGCATCTACACTTTAACTCTATCCCTCCTTACATTTTGACTTTATATTCTCTCAATTTACATATTTTAATATAGCCTATATTTTAACAGGTTGCTGTAGGCATTATTACTTTTGTTTTTCATAAATTTGCCTTTTGGATTTTATGCTAGAGCTATGATTGTATGGCACACCACAATTTTAGCGTTAGAGTTTTCTGAGTTTTTCCTTATACTTAATTCTGCTTGTTGGTTTTGGGCCTTCACACATATTTTCTTCTTGCATATTAGTGTTTTTTCCTTTTGGATTAAAGAACTGCGTTTATCATTTATTATAAGCTGGATTTGGTGGATTTTTTGAGCTTTTGTTTGTCCGGAAAAGACTTTATCTCTCCTTTATATTTGAAAGTTTTTTGCTGAATATAGTATTCTTGAATAGCTTTATACACTTCAAAAATATTTTTCACTCCCTTCTGGCATGTATGGTTTTCATTGAGAAATCTGTTGCCAGCTCCTTTATACGTTATATGCTTCTTTCCTCTTACTGCTTTTAGGATCCTCTCTATGTCCTTGACCTTTGAGAATTTGATTGTTTTATGTTTTAGTGGTAGTCTTACTTGGATCAAATCTGGTTGGTGTTCTCTGACCTTCCTGTGCCTGGTTATATCTTAAGTTTTGGAAAGTTTTCTCTTATTATTTCTTTCAATGAACTTTCTATGTCTTAATCTTGCTCAACTTCCCTTGAACACAAATAATTCTTAGATTTGGTCTTTTGAGGTAATTTTCTGTATCTCATAGATGATATTCATTTCTATGCATTCATTATTTTTTTCTCTTCTGACTGTGTATCTTCAAATAGCCTGTCTTTGAGCTTATCAATTATTTCCTGTTTTATCCATTCTGCTGTTGAGAACCTTTAATGAGTTTTTCAGTTCAGCAAATGTATTTCTCAGGTCCAAGATTTCTATTTGATTCATTATTTCAATATCTTTGTTAAATTTCTCTAATAAATCTCTAAATTCTTTGATATGTTATCTTAGAGATCATAGTTTCCTTAAAATTGCAATTTTGATTTTTTGTATAGAGAGTTCACGTATCAACATCTCTTTAGGGTCAGTGACTGGTTTCTTGCTTTGTCTGTTGAAGGAGGTTATGATTCCCTAAATTCTGTTTCTTCTAGATGTATATCTATGTCTTTGCATTGAAGGATTATTTATTTATTCCAGTCTTTTCTGTCTTGTTTTTTTTTTAATTTTTTATTTTTTTGGACATGTTTGTTTAAAGGTTTTTGTAATTTACCTGTTGATTTTCTTTCTTCTCCCCCTCACCCACTGGGTTGCTGCCTTGTTTTTTTTGTGTGTTTATTTGTTTTTGTTGTTGTTTGTTTATCTGTTTGGCACCAGATGATACCTCTAGCCCAGGTTTGTCTTGGTTCTAGTAAACAGTTAGGATGTCTCTTATTCTGAGTAAGGGAGGTCCCAAATGGGATATCTCAGAGTACAGAAAGTCTGACTGAGAATTTTTGCCCAGGAGACCTGTAGAACAAACCTCCTACAGTACAGTGCTGCGGAAAAGCCACTTTGATTCTTGTCTTCTATGGCCAAGTTTCAGAGCAGAGTTTCCAGTGCTGGAGATGATGGTCTCACCTCCTTCCTTTGTCTCTGGCTGTCCTTAAGAATATTTCTCCCTCTAGGCATCTCTGAGCTTCCCATAGGTTGAGGCAGAAACCAGTCCCTCACCAGTGAACTCAAGATTATAGGACAGCTGTTTGTCTACTTTGCTCACTTTTTCCAACGTAGAAACTGTGAGTTGGAGAGGGAGGATTTTCTGCACACTTAATGCCGGATAGATTGGGAGGAAATAGTTTCATGGGTATGGAAGTCTAACTCTCTTACCATCAGCTTGGAGTTTTGTGGTTTTTCTTTGTTTTGTTTTTGTTTGTTTGTTTGTTTTTGTTTTTTTTTTCATTTCTCTGTGGCCCTGAGAACTGTCTTATCTTCATGTTTTATTTCTGTGATATTAATGGAGACAATTTTGCCATTGTATATATTTATTTTTGATTTTTCTGTTGGAAGAGTAAAGCCAGCTTGCTTCTATGCCATCATTTTGGAACCAGAAGTTACCATGCCTTCCTATTTGTAAAATGATTACGAAGCAACTATAATCAAGACACTCTAGCACTGGTGAAAGAATAGACATATAAATTAATGAGACAGAATAGCAATTCAAGAAATAAAGCCATTTACCTATAATCAGCTTATTTTAGTCAAGGATTCTAAGCCATCCAATGAAGAAATAATAGTTTTTTTACAAAAAGTGCTGGGATAACTGCATAGCCACATGCAGACAGTGAAGTTTGGTTCTTATGTCACACCACATATAGAAATGTATACAAAATGGATCAAAGACCTAAGTGTAAAAGTGAAAACTTTAAAACTCTTAGTAGAAAACAAAGAGGTAAACCTTCATGAACTTGGGTTTCACAAAGGATTTTTAGATATGACACTAAAAGCTTATGCAATGACAATAACAACAACAACAAAAAATTAGGAAATCGGACTTCACCAAAGTGAAAAACTTTTCTACTTGAAAGGACACCACAAAGAAAGTGAAAAGAAATGAGATAAAATATTGGCACATCATATGTTTTGTATGTGACTTGTATCCAAAATATGTAAAGAATTCTTACTACTCAATAATAAAAAGACAACTAAATCAAACATGGGTAAATCAGATGAATAAATGTTTCTTCAAGAAACTCAACAACATTAGTCATCAGGAAAATACAAATTAAAACCACAATGAGGCTGGGCGTGGTGGCTCACACCTGTAATTCCAACACTTTGGGAGGCCAAGGCGGGTGGGACACTTGCAGTCAGGAGTTTGAGACCAGCATGTCCAACATGGTGAAACTCCCTCTACTAAAACTACAAAAAATTAGCCAGGTGTGGTTGCGCGCACCTGTAATCCCAGCTACTCAGGAGAGATGCGAGAATAGCTGGAACCCAGGAGGCGGAGGTTGCAGTGAGCGAAGATTGTGCCACTGCCCTGCAGACTGGGAGACACAGCAAGAGTCCATCTCAAAACAAATAAACAAACGAACACCACAATGAAATACCATTTCACACCCAGTAGGGTGACTAGAATAAAAGGTGTTGGCAAGAATGTGGAGAAATTTGAATGCTGACACTCTACTGGTGAGAATGTAAAGTAGTGCAGCTTCTTTGAAAAACCATCTGACAGTTCTTCAAATGATTAAACATAGAGTTATCATATAACCCAGTAATTCTACACCTAGGCATCTACCCGCCAAAGGACATATGTCTACACAGAAACTTGTAAATGAGTATTTCATAGAAGCATTATTCATCTTAAACCAAAAGGTGGAAACACCTGTTTATCAACTGATGAATAATCAAAATGTGATATAGCCACATAATGAAATATTATTTACTCATAAAAAGAAATGAAGTACTGAGACATGCTGCAACTTGGACAAATCTTAAAAACATTGTGCTAAATGAAAGATGCCAGTCACAAAAGACTATCTATTATATAATTCCATTAACATGAAATGTTTAGAACCACAACATTTATAGAGACATAAAGTAGATTAATAGTTGCCTAGGGCTAGGGGTGAGGGTGGGAGTCAGCTGAGGGGTGAAGCGTTTGTATGATAGGTAAAGCATGCAAGAGTTTTGGGAGAGATGATGAAAATATTCTAAAATTTACTGTGGTGATATTTACATATATCTATGAATATACTTTAAACATCTAATTTTAAAGATCCAATCCCAAACATCATAATCCTGAATGTTGTAATTCCAAAAGATCAAAATCCTGAAAATATAATTCTGGAAAAATTATTTTAAAACTTCTTAAAAGATATTTATTTTTATTTTAACGTGGAGATGTATTTGAGAAACATATAAAAACATGACAGAACACTTCACAGGGCACTCTAATCAAGGAAATGGGCAACTACACATATTTTTGCAAGCACATACTCTCACGTACACTAATGCAGTCACATGAGTACAACAGTTAAAGCAGACAAACAGTACTAATAAATAGCTTATGTAACTGCCGTCATCTGAAATACCGTGACCCACAACCTAAGCCATTTGATGAGACTGATCAAAAATCATAACTGGTCACCACCACATATGTAGTCACTCAAAGAGCCAACATCTTGAGAAGTTTTATCTTTCACAAATGCAGATGTCTGAAAAGGACATCTCTTCATTCATTGAGGACATTTCAACACTTCTACACACATGCACAATGCTTACACAAAAAGCCAACGTGACAATGCACCTTTGTGAAGTCAAATTTGCAAAAGGTGCATAAAAAATTAGAACTCAAAAAGTCTTTCTATAATTAACACTGCCAATATTAAAAATGATATGAAGATAAAATAAATAACATAGCAAATTGTAAAAAATTAATACTGACAATTTAAATGGGGGGGGAAATAATTTTAAAAGGAAAGAAAACAACAAAAAATCTAAAAAGAAAACTCAATATATGAAAAAGTGTAAATCCGCTTTTTGTGGCAGTGCAGGGGAGGCACAGTTCTCCATGGAGAATATATTCACATTCATTTTCTACGTGGTGGTGCTCTTTTTGCAATTCTTCTCTGAGTCAATATTCGTGGACGCGAGCATTCCTTGTTACCTTTTCTCATCTTTTGTGCTAGGCTTCCATGTTGTCTTGAGCATGCAGAAATCTATTCTACATGCATGCATATACTGACAACAAATTTGGCAGGAACAACACTGATGATTGAAAAGCAACACCACTATGTGTCTTTTTATCCTCCTGTGCACATAATTATTTTTGAACCACTCACTGGCTTCTCCGGGCAAATGCAGCTTTAATTTATTAAAAACTCCTGGAATGTCATCAGTTAGAAGGAATGCCAATGCAGGCAAATGACACATTTCTAGCTGAAGTTTTCACTGTGGCCTTATCACGTGGCCAATCCACTCATCTGAATTGTCTGCCCGATGCATTGAGTTGAATAAGGAAAAAGCTTTATTGATAACACCTTGAAATTCACTTTTAGGAGCCTTGATCACGCTGCATTCCAAGTCTATGATTATGGTCTGGTGATTCAATTAAAATCCATTTGCTTCTGCAAAGTCCACCAAAAATTCAAATAACCGTTTATAAAATGCTCCACTTTTTTTCAGTCATTAATATATAAATGAGTGAATACGTTAGATCCAACAGGGGTATGAATTGTACATATTTCATAAAAAAACCACAGGGACAATTTGAAAGTGCCATTAGCCAAAGCAAACATGCACTAGTTTTTCTGTTAGATTTAGTGGTAAATATAAGAAGTCTATTTTCTTCGACAGTCAAATCTCTAATTAAGAATAGTTCACCATTTAATGTGTTTTGTACTACTGAAGAAACATCAATATCAGCAAATGTCTTTGGTTCAGAAAGTCATTGAGCTTGTAGAATTATTTTTACGCTCTGACAAAGGGTGGTTTTGGAAGCCGAGTATGGTGCTATGTGTGAAGGAGCAGAAGTAGTACATGATTAGATAATTTGGCAGGAGCAGGAGAGAGTTCATTTATTTTTTTGCCGGAGTTTTCACTTTTGTGATTTTTTGAAACACTGGCTGCCCTTGTATTTGGAGAGTGATTGTGGTCTACAAATTTTGTAAAGATGTGCTGTCCATTTGAAACTCTGGTTATTGCTTGGCCATTGCAATTAAGCAATTTCCTGCTTTCACAGCACCAATAATAATTAGCTTTAAACTTTTATCTTTCATTACTAAGTAGCTTCATACAGTTGTCACAGTCTTTTTGTGAAAGGACAATTTCACAGATCTCTTCCATTTGTGTTGTAAAGAACACAGTGAGAAGGAATTATTTTTGGCTTCCCCAATGCTAAATCTGTGTGTGTTAGGGTTCTCCAGAGAGACAGATCAAAAGATGTGTATATAAACATATCAGGCAGGATTTATTAGGGGAATTGGCTCACATGATTATGGTGGCTGAAAAGTCCTACAACAGGCTGTCTGTAAGCTGGAGACCCTGGGATACCAGCAGTATAGTTCCATTCAAGTTTGAAAGCCTCAGAACCAGGGAGGTTGATGGTGTAACCAAGGCCTATGCCTCAGGATCTGGGGGTGCTGCTGGTCAAAGTTCTGAAGTCTTGATGGGTTGTGTATGTCCAGAAATTTATCTATTTATTCTCAAATTTTTTGGCATACAGTCGTTCATAGCAGTCTTTCATAGTAATTTGTATTTCTGTGACAACAGTTGAAATGGTCCTTTTTTAATCTCTAATTTTATTTATTTGGGTCTTTTCTCTTTTTTTCTTAGTCTAGCTAAAAGACTGCCAATTTTATTTATTTTTCAAAAACAACTCTTAAATTTGTTGATAGTTTGAAACTCTTTTAGTCTCTATTTCATTTATTTCTGCTCTGGGCTTTATTATTTTCTTCCTTCTGCCAAATTGGGGTTTAGTTTAGCTTTGTATTTCTACTTTCTTGGGGTACATGGTTAGGTTCTTAGGAATCTTCTTTTTTGATATAAGATTTTATTTCCATACACTTGCTTCTAGAACCACTTGTGCTGTGTCTCACAGGCTTTGGTATGATGTGTTTTCATTCTTATTTTCCCCAAAAAAATTTCAATTAGAAAATGTATTCATTGACCCATTAGTTATACAGAAGAAAGTTATTTAATTTCCATACACTGATAAGGTTTTGTTGTTGATTTATCATTTTATAATACTGTGACTTGAATATATGATCTTTATATTCTTAAATTTGTAAGAATTGTTTTGTAGCCTCACATATTATCTATTCTGGAGAATATTCCATGTGCAGTTGATAAAAATATGTATTCTTTAGCTGTTGGACGGAATGTTCTGTAAATGTCTCTTACGTCCATTTGGCCTGCAGTATAGGTTAAGTCTGACGTTGCTTTTTTGATTTTTCTGTCTAGCTGATTTGTCCATTGCTGAATGTGGATTTTGATGCCCTGTACTATTATTGTATTAGAGTTTATCTCTCCCTTTATATCTAATAACATTTCCTTGAAATATTTGGGTATTAGGCATAAAAATATTTATGATTGTTTTACCCTCTTGTTATATTGATTCCTCTCTCATTATACAATGACTTTCTTTATCTCTTTTTATAGTTTTTGATTTAAATTATATTTTTATGATACAAGTATGATTACTCTTGCTGGCTTTTGGTTTCTGTTTGCGTGAAATATTTTTATCCATCCTTTCACTTTTAGTCAGTAAGGGGAGTCTTTTTAGGCAGCATAGAGTTGGGTCTTGTTTTGTTAGTCATTCAACCACTCTGTATTTTTTCATTGAGGAATTTAATCATTTACATATAAGATTGTTGTTGATAAATAAGGACTTCCTACTGCCATATTGTTAATTGTTTCCTCGTTGTTTTGTAGATCCTTATTTCTTTTCTTTCTTTCCATTATTTACTTCTGCGGTTTGGTGGTTTTCTGTGGTTCTAAGCTTCATTTCATTTCTCTTTCTCATTGGTATATCTGCTCTAATTTTTTCTTTGTGGTTACTATGGTTTTGCCATAAAGAGACTTGTAGTTAAAACAGACTATTTTTAGCAGAAAACCACTTAAGTTTGGTCACATAAAAATACTCTAGACTTTTCCCCACACACAGGATTTATATTTTGGTTGCCTTAGTATCATCTTTTGTGTGCCTTAGCCACTAATCATAGGTGTTGTTGTTTTTGACCATGTTTATTTTAAATCTTCATACTACAGGATTGAATGATTTACATAACACCATTTTGGTGCCAAGATATGGTTATGAATTTTCCTATATTGATGGCACTTACACTTTCACATGCTTTCATGACAGTATTTTTCTTCATTTTGTTTCCCATTGTAGCACTTCTTAATCATTTCTTGGAAGGCTGACCTAGTATTTATAGTACATTGTATTCTTGTCTTACAGTTTTTTTCTTTTCGCACTTTGAATACCTTATCTCATTCCATACTGGTCTGGAAAATTTCATCTGAAAATTTTGCTAATAGTCTAATGAAGATTTCCTTATGTGTGATGAAATAGTTCTCTTGCAGCTTTTAGAATTCTTTCTGTCTTTGACTTTCGACAGTTTGATTATAATATGCCTCAGAGAAGTTTTTTTTTTTTTTTTTTTTGGTTGAATTTCACCAGGGACTTTTGAGCTTCTTGTATCTGAATGTCCATATCTTTCCCTAAACTTGGGAAGTTTTTAGCTATTATTTTGTTAAACAGATGTTCTGTGCCTTTCTTTATTTCTTCTTCCTCTATACTCCTATAATGTAAACATTTGTTCACATAATGGCATCCCATAATCCCCATAGACTTTCTTCCCTTCTATTTCTCTGACTGGGTTATTTCAAAAGACTGTCTTCAAGTTCTGAAATTCTTCTGCTTGATCTAGTCTGTTATAAAAGTTCTCAATTATATGTTTATTTTATTGATTGAACTATTTTACTTGAAGAATTCTGTTTTTTTCTCCTGATATCTATCTTTTTGTTGAATTTCTCATTCAAATCATTATTTTCCTGATTTCATTGTTGTTTGTCCATATTATCTTATAGCTCATTTTAATATCATTACTTTGAATTCCTTTTCAATTATATTGTAAGAATCTTTTTCTTTGGGATCTGTTACTGGACACTCATTGTGTTACTTTGAGGATGTCATATTTCCTTGCCTTTTATGTTTCTTGTGTCCCTGTATTGCTCTATTCATTTCTAGTAGACAGCCCTTTTTTTCAATTTTATGGAATAGTTTTTGAAGGTAAAGACTTTTTCCTGTAGATGGTTCCTAGGGTGTCAGTTGGAAATGGTATGCTGACTTTGGTTCTGAGTGTACTCAGTAGCATGGTCTATGAACAGATTCTTCAGCTGTAATCCTCATCTGCAATGTGTGCAAATGACTCAGGTATCTAGGCTGCAGGGGGTTGTGATGGTGGTGGCATGATTTTTCTGGGGTAAATAGCACTGAGTTGGTTTGAGGGCCAATTGCATGTGGGTGGGGTGGGCCAGCAAGTTGTGTGGCAGGCTGTCTGGGAGGTTGGGGCCACCACCAGACTGGTTGTCAGGCTAGGTGCAGCATGTATGGGCTAGGCAGCTGTGTGGGGTCCTCTCTGGGGATGATGGAGTCTCATTCACGCTGGCTGTTATTCCAAGAGTGGGTGTGCTGTAGATGACTGGCTACGTGGAGCTTCTCCACTGCACAGGCCTGACTGTTTTGCTGAGGGATAGGGTGCCTCATGCATTCATACACTGGGGTCTTGGTCAGTCCTTCAGGCATAAACTCCCAGCAACCTGTGTACTGGTGCTGCATGCATGCATGTGAATGTTAGTACAAGGATGGTGAAGCATCAGAGATAAAGGGAGTTGTTGGCTACTGGTCTTAAGGCAGGACACACTCTAGGTCTGGGTCTGGTTTCAAGATGGCACTGTAGCAGCTTAGGTTGCAGGGATCGGGGTTGCCAAGAGTGTTTCTACTCTGGGATAATACAGTTGTGTGGACTCCTAGCAACTGTCCATTCTGGATTTGGTGTCTATGAGAACTGGAAATACTCTTGCAGAAATGGCTACTTGTATCTGGTGGTGATAGGGACTCCCAAGGGTGTCTAGTTTACCTTTTCCCCACCAGAAGACTCCCCTGGCTCTGAGCTGATCCCAGTCGGGGAGACACAACGGCAGAGACAGGATGAGCTGCTTCCCTCTCTATGGTGCTATCCTGAGTTTCCATGTTCCTCAGGAATTTCACTACTTCCCTGATGTTCTCCAGCATACTTCCTCAGTTACTCGTGTCCAAATGTAGTTGTTTATTTGTTAATTTCTTCCCTTCTTTGGGGGGGGAAGTGTATCATACAACTCTTATTGGCCAAATTACATTCCAGTAACATTTGTACTTTTCTTTAGTCAGTATTTTTACTCTTATATTTGATTATAAGTATTCTAGAAATTATCAACACTCATTAGAGGTAAGTCAAATGTCTTAAAGTATAACTGAAACTCCCTTCTCATATGCCTGCCTCCAATAGTTTAGGAAAAAAAACAAGCTCCATCACCTACAAGGGCCTCCTGTTAACCAGCCTCTAACTAGCCATCAGTGCAAAAAAAGTTCAAATTCCTGCTTGTCTTTCTGACTGCTCATTGACTCTGTCATTCTAATGGATATAGTTCATAGACATCCAGAAGACAGAGGCTAGATTGTAGATCCTGTTCTTCATTCTGTCTTTGAATGGCTCATAGGAAAGGCAAGAACAGAGCAGACAGGTTTCACCCAAGTAGCACTTTAACAGATGTAAATACAGCCCTCAATTGGAAGATGTTTCAGAATGTACCGTGACACAAAGATGCAATTAAGATAAGGTCTACTAGACCAACTAACAGGCAGGGTAAAGTCCTGAGCATCCAAAACAGCCACAACGAACCAGTAGAGCCTTTTCCTCTACTCTTAGCACAGTTTTCTCTTGGAGATTTAGCAAAGGCAATCTTCATTTTTATATGCTTACTTTCTTTAAGATTTATTAAACTAGGTAAAGGCCCTCTCTGACAAACAGAAGGTTCCAAACTTTCTTTTTAGTAAGTGAGCTACTTCCAGGCTAAACTGTAAGGTAGAAGTTCTTCAGAGATTTGTTTCTTTTCTCTTAGTACCTCTGGCTGCTCCTAATAACTTGATTTCTCTTTACCAATGATTCTTGGTATATTATTCTGGCTTAAGTTGTTTTTTTTCCTAAAGTATTTGTTGTGTTAGTTAGTACAGGGACCAATTTTAAAGTAACGTTAATATGAGACTTCTGCCTTCAACTTTGACAAAATAGCTTATAGGAGGCAACACTCCCACTGAAAACACCTTTAAAAACTGAAAGAAATGTAACATATGCATGTGTGAAAACATCAGAGAGCTTCTGATACAGTCAGGACTCAAGAGACCAGAATCCTTAGAGAAAGGAACATTCATTGAGGGAATCCAACATTTTGTGAACTGGTTTTCTCCTTGAAGTATGTGATAATTAATTAGCTGTAGGTAGCAAGGCACTGAAGAGCTACACAATAAACTGAGCAGAGATCCAAGAAGAAAACAGTGGTTTAGCAGATCTTTTGGCAGCCTCATGGGGCTGCAAACACAAAATTCGGAATTTGGGCTTTTAGATGTACCAAGACTTGAGCATGCCAAAATTCCAGAGGAAGGCAGGTGTAGACAACTGATTGTGGAACTTTGAACTGATTTTCCCCTAGAGACATTAACTAATGCTTAAACTAAGAAACCAACAAAAAGGAACTGAAAACCTGAGTTGAGATTTCAGCAATCTCACAGCACTAAGGTGACACAAATTAGCATTCTGAATTTGCCAATTAAAAAGGCTCTAGGAAACATGCTAGCTTTCAGTTGGGATCACTAGAGAAATATATCTCAGGAATAAAGGAAATACAGCAGAGGGAAGCTTACAAAAACTAAATTCTAACATCAAGTCAGCTCATTCCCTGACTGGAATACATGACCTTCCCCTACCCTTGCTGACATCCAGAGGATAGGGTGAAACCTCTCCTGAAAGCATAACATGAAAAAGCACCTGTACAGTTTTTTCATAGAGAATGTCTGGCATTTAATAAAAATTAACAGGCATATAGTGAATTAGAACAATAACTACAAATAGTTAAAGGGAAGATAAGTGAACTAGAATGCAGATTAGAAGCAAACATCCAAATTAAAAAAAAAAAAGGGGGGGGGGGAGAAAACCATATAGTATAAAAAACATGGGAATTGGTAAAAAGACATAGCACAAATTTAATTGGAAATTCAGAAAGGATGAAAACAAAAAATAGAGTAGGTAAAATGTTAAAATATCTGAGAATTTTTCCGAACAAAAATATTAAGTCAGATTCAATAAGTACTACAGTCTGTAAATCTATAAAATACAAAGAAAATCATATATAGGCACATAGTACTGAAGTATCTGAACTCCAGAGACAAAGGGGAAATTTAAAAAGCAGAAGAGAAAAAAAATACATCATATTCAAGCAGCAAAGAATAGATACAGCTACCTTCTCAACATAAATGATTGAAGCCAGAAAACAAGGCAATGATACCTTTAAAATATTAGAGGGGTGGCGGGGGGCGGTGAGGAGGTTACAAGTCTGTCAAACTACAATGTTATATCAGTAAAAATATCCTTTAAAAGTGAAGTCAAAGTGAAAGAATGTCCATTAAAAGAAAACTGAGAAATTTGTCACCAGCAAATCTACACTGAAAAGCATAATGAAGACAATTATTTGAACAGAAGAAAATTGATCCTAGAAAGAAATACAGGAAGAAGAAACAATAGAGTAAATGACAAAATAAATATTTGGGGAAGTCTAAATAAAAATGAACTAAAACAATAATAATAATGTTTTATTAAATTAAATACATTTAAAGTTAAAATACTTGACAACAATAGCACAAAAGGAGGGAAAGCTTAAATGTAATAAAAATGTTCAATGTGCTAGCCATGTCCAGGTGATAGCCTCATCATGGCAAGATTACTGACTTATAGTAGATTGTAATATGCCATGTGTATATTGTAATCTAAAGCATAGCTTCTAAAATAATACATAACTAACTGCCTAATAAAAGGGGAAAGAAAATAATTTTGTAATGTGTTAATTCTAAAAAAAAGTAAAATAAAAAGGAGCAGAACAAATGAAACAAATGGACAACAATACAAATTTTAAGATAATGGATATAAATCTAAATATGATGAACTGTTCTAGTTAAAAGACAAAACTAATAGAGGCAAAAATAGGATAATATAAAATAATTAATGTAAAGGAAATAACAAAGAACAAATGGTACAAAAAAAAAAAAGAAAACCCACACAACCAAATGACAAAAGAGTAAACACATAATATCAGTGGACTAAACTATCCATTTATGAAACAATAATTTTTCAGACTGGAAAAGAAATAAAGCCACTATATTTTAATTAGAAGAACCACACCTTAATTTTGAAGATGCAGGACTAGAGCCAGTAAAATGTTTTTAAAAAGTGCATATCAAGCACAATCTAAACGAAGCTGATTTTGCCAGTCTAACATCAGACAAAATAGCTTCTAATCAGGAAGCATTACAATATACAGAGCTATTTCATTATGATAAAATGTTCAGTCTCTCAGGAAGATAGAGTATAAATTTGTATGTTCTCAATTATATAGCAAAAACTAATAGACTTAAAAGCAGGCAAGCAAGTGCAAACTGGCAGAGGAAAACCTTAATCCAGCTGTAATTAATAATAGAATGAGCACACAAAAAATAGAGAATAATTGAACTATATGATTAAAATGTTTGACCTAATAGATATATATAAAACATTGTATGCAACAACTTCAAAATGCCTATTGTCATTAAGTTCACATGAAATAGTTACTACAATATACCATATCTATGCTGGTATATAAAATGATATTTCAGAAGAGTAAATTCATTGAAAATGTAACTAATTACAGTGAAATAAAAATATATATCAATATTTCTGAGATTCAGCTAAGCAATGCCGAAAGAAATTTGTATAGCTTAAAATTTATATATTTCAAAAAAGTAGAACAGCTGTAAAACAGTAATATCTTTTTCATCCCAAGAAATTTAAAAATGAACAGCAAATTAAAGCCAAAGAAACTAGTAGGGGAAAAAAAATAAAGATATAAGCAAAGATTAATAACAATAAAAAACAAAGCTAAAAGTTTATTTTTAAAAATATGAACCAAAAGAAAAAAGTATGAGCAAGCATAAATCAAAGAAAAAAATACAGATTATTAATATCAGAACAGAAATTGAAAACATCACTAAAGATTTTATAGACACGAAAAACTTAAAGGACATACTATAAAAATGTACAAATTTCTGTTGAAAAACACCATGTCTTAGGACTGACAAAAGAAAGAGTAAACAATTTTAAACTTGGTTTTCATCAAATAAATTATATATGTAATTAAAATGTTTTTCGAAATGAAAGCTCTGGGCCCAAATGGCTTTCAATTGTGAATTCTTCAAACACTTGAAAAAGAAACAATGACAATCTTACTTTTGTATTCTGAGAATATTCTACAAAATAGAAATTTTCCCATGATATATATTTTAAAAATCCTAAGAATAGAAAAGTTAGAAAACATCCCACATTTAAGAAATGAGGTCAGCATAACCTTAGTACCAAAACCTGACAGACTTTACAAGAAAAAAAAAAAATTTACACTGATTTCTCTCATGATTATATTTTTTAAAAAACTTAATACAAAACATAAATGTTCACTAATTCTATTTTTATTTAACTTTGTCCTGCAGTCCCAGATAGTACATAAAGAAAAAAATAATAAAGTGGGTAAAAGTTAAATGGAAGAAATAAAAGTAAAATTAATTGTGGACAACTTGAGTAGTTATAAATAAAATAAATCTTAGCTAAACTAATATAATTAGTTAACTGAGTTTAGCAAGGTTACTGAATATAATGCCAATATACATGGTTAATTATAATTCAATATATCAACAAAAATTGGAAAATAAAATTAAAATAATACCACTTATGGTGACTTTGAAAAGCATAAAAAACTAGCAATCAATTTAACAAGAGATGCACAAAACAACTGCACACAAAAAATACAAAGCATTTTTGACAGATATCAAATAACATGTAATTAACTTGAGAGACATACCATGTTTCTTTATTAGACGATCAATATTGTAAAGATGGCAAACCTGCCCCCTATTTGTCTGTACACACCTTCTGATCTCAATCAAAATTTCTGAATATATTTAGTAGATGACAAATGGAAATTTCCATCAATGGATGAATGGTTTCTTTAAATATATATATATCACATTTTCTTTAACCATTCTGATATATATATACACACATATATATGTGTGTGTGTGTGTGTGTATATATGTAATGGAATATTGTTCAGCCTTTAAAAAAGGAAATTCTACCATATGTGACAACATTAATGAATCTTAAGCACATTATGCTAAACAAAATAAGCCAGTCACAGTATTACCAGCACCACGCTCTGGGTTCTTGAAATCTCCCAGATAGAAATCAAAGGAGATCACCAGACATAGCAGAAGAGAGAAAGTGAAAGTATATTAAGCTTGTGCACAACGGAGTCTACCACCAAAGGAAAAGGGTGGGCTGCACCTCAAGAGAAGTATGGGAAAGAGTTTCTTCAGATATGTCCAGGAGGGGTTTCTCTAGCACTTGAACAGTGGCTTTACATGCTTCTTCATACCTAGCACGTTACATTATCATTGTAAATATCCTCTCCTGGGCATAATTTTTAGCATTGAAATGAGGTCACTGTAAGGTGAAGTTTAAGTCTAACTGTGCAGGAAAGGCCCTAGGGAACTTGGCCAGGCAGTTCCTCAGCCCAAGACAGGAACTTGTGGTAAATAGTGCCTTGGGTCTTTTGGTGCTGATTGGCTTGACGTTAGGTAAGCTACAGCTTGAGTACAGGGCTTTTGTTCTTTTTCTCTAAACTACGCTAAGTTAGGAAACCAGCCTGCCTTCCTATCTCCACAGAAGGACAAACACTGCATGATTCCTTTTATGTCAAGTATCTAAAAGAGTTGAACTCACAGAAACTTAGAGCAGAATGGTGATTGTTAGAGAATGGATGGAGGGGCATTAGGGCATTCAATGGGTATGAACTTTTAGTTATAAAATATGAATAAGTTTTATAGATCTTCTGTATAACATTGTGCCTATAGTTAACTGTCTTATGCATACCAAGTGTTCTTACTACAATAATAATAACAAAAATAAACCATTATGAGCCAAGAGGCAAACTACCTATTAGAAGAAGATATTTGCAATAAATATAATCAATATAGGACTCATAACCTGTATATATAAGTAATTACTACATATTAATAGAATAAATGCAGAAGAATTCCAATAGTGCATATCCAAAGACTATTCTTTCAGGGATCATTATGGGAGAAGTTTCTCTGAATGCCTAAAGAACCAGAAAACCATGAGGACAGACAGCAGCATTCTCTCCTGAGCATGAAGCTAGCTCTTGACCTTGGTTTGCTGCAACTGTGTTTGCCATTGCTGGTCATTTTTCTCCTTCTTTGGGAGAGTAGAGGGAAGAGAATACAAACTGAGTGGTATTTCTTAAAAGAGGAAAAAAACACCAATAATATATGAAAAGGTGCTCAATTTTATTAGACAACAATTAAAATCATAATAACTTAAATACACACCCACCAGAATTGCTTAAGTGAACAAACCCAACCAAACGAAAACAAAACAAAGAAATCAACTGACAATACTAAAGTTGGTGGGAATGTGAAACCATTAGACATTTTATACACTACTAGCAAGGGTAAAAATTGATGCAACCACTTTGGAAAATAGTTTGGTAGTATCTAATAAAGCTAAACAGACAAATGGCAACAATCCAGTAGACGTGGTTAAGCTTTGTGTCCCCACCCAAATCTCATCTTGAATTGTAGTCCCCATAATCCCTACGTGTCAAGGGAGAGACCAGATGGAGCAGGTGGAGATAATTGAATTGTGAGGGCAGTTTCCCCCATGCTGTTCACATGATAGTCAGTTCTCATAAGATCTGATGATCATGTGAGGGGCTCTTCCCTCTTCGCTCAGTACTTCTCCTTCCTGCTGCCTTGTGAAGAAGGTGACTTGCTCCCCTTCACCTTCTGCCATGATTGTAAGCTTCCTGAGACCTCCACAGCCATGCTGAACACTGACTCAATTAAACCTCTTTCCTTTATAAATTACCCAGCCTCAGGCAGTTCTTTATAGCAGTGTGCAAATGAACTAATACACCAGTAAATTCACTTCAAGGTATATGCCAAATAAAGTTGTGTATTTATGTTCACCCGAATGACACATCGAAAAATGTAGCCCAAACCCCTATCTACAATAGAAAAAATAAATTAATGGTGGTAAATTTATGCAATGAAACATTATACAATAATGAGAGAACAAATAAAATAGTGCTGCACATGAGAAGAATGAACCTCACAAGCATAAACTGGAGCAAAAGAAGCCAAACATCATGAGTGAGATACTATACGTTCCACTTACACAAACTTCAAAATCAGGTAAAAGTAGGGAAAAATAGCTGTCCCAAGATAGATACTGGGAGAATGCAAATAGGGAGTTATTTCTTGGTCTGGGGAGTAGTTACAAGAATGTGTTCAAGTTTGTAAAATTTCATCCAGCTGTTCCTTTGTTATTTGTTCATTTCTCAGTATGCATGTTGACTTTATAAAAAAGTTTAATTTCAAAATACTAAATTTATGATTATAAAAGTTAAAATATATAGAAGAATATTAAAATTACTCATAAATTTACTATTGTTTCAGTGAGTTCCTTCCAGCGCTTTATAGTGGGGGTGTGTGGGGGTGTGCACGTGTGTGCTTTATAAAAATATAGCTTTTTCCCCTCTGTTTTTCCACTTAATTGTTTCTCTGGAGACTTTTCCAATGCAGTAAATATTCACCAAAATACATCTTCCAAGAGTTATCTAATATTCTTTTCTCTAGAGGAAACTGGCTTACTTAACAGATCCTGTGTTGTAAGACATTTGAGGTGTTTTTATTTTCATTATTTTAAATACTTCTCTGAATCTTTTAACAAAAATTTGAGCTTGAATTGAACCTCTCTAAGAAGACAAATTGCTAACCTAACAAATTGTACAAAATTGACTCCCACGTGAGGCATGTGTGGCAGAGAACTCTCTTTATACTCTTACTAACACTAATAATTATGCCATTAAAATTTGCCAAATTGACAAAAATTGTGTTTTATTGTAACTTATATTTCATTGATTTCTACTGTGTTAAATCATATCTGTACTTCTTTTTCTATTAATTAACTTTCTTTCTTCCTTCTGTCCTTTTATTCTTTTGAGGTATCTGTGTTTTTCCTGATATTTTATAAAACTTATATAGTGAAGATGTCTGTGCTTTGCCATACATATTACATTTTTCCCTATTTGACAATTAATATTTAAGTTTTTATGGTGTTTGGAGAGACAAAAATTATTGTATGTTTATGTGGTTGAAATAGTTTCTGAGTTTTCTTTCACTGAATTTATGTTTAGAAAGTTCATGGCCATTTCAAATGAGTTTAATATATGTGATGGTTACCTTCATGTGTCAGCTTGACTGGCCATGGGGTGCCCAGGTATTGAGTTAAACATTATTTTGGGTGTACCTGTGAGTGTGTTTCTGAATGAGTTTAACATTTGAGTAAAGCAGATTATCCTTTCCAATGTTAGTGGGTCTCACCTCTGAAAGCCTGAATAGAACAAATGGTGGGGTAAGGAAGAAGTTGGACTTTCTACCTGATTGTCTTCAAACTGGAATATAGGTCTTCTCTTGCCTTCAGACTTAGATCGGAACTATACCATCAGCTCTCCTGGGTCTCCAGCTTGTTGACTGCAGATTTTGAGATTTCTCAGCCTCCACAATTGCATGAACCAATTCTTTAACATACATACATACATACATACATACATACATACATACATACACATCCTACTGGTTCTGTTTCTCTGGAGAACCCCAATTCAATGTACATGTGTATTTTCTTTAATTTTAGCTTTTCTTCTTTTTGTACATTTAATTTTAAATCTGTCAGGGGGTTTTGGTGAAAAGAGAAAATCAAATTTCTTAATGTTCTTTTCCCCTGAATGACTGACACCTTCCTTCCGCATCTGAAACCCAGTTCAAATATTCCCTCCTCTGTGCCATGACTGTATTTGGCACTTACCTCTTTTTCTGTTCCGCTTCTCTAAAAACTAGACCACATCACTTCACTCACAGCCATGGCTGATATTCTGATCTTCTTCTCGGAAAAGCTGTGTTTCCCTTTGCTATTATTTAAGATCCAGTGACACCATTTTCACTGGGAGCATTCCTGCTGTCATGCTCTGCTCACAAACCAGATGGCTTGATTATGGATCTCATCTAAATCAGATCTATTTTCAACATTTTTTTTTTTAGAAATATATAGTCCAGTCCTACTGGTGAGATCTTCAATGTCAGATATTGGTTTAATTTCCTCATTATTTTTTTGTCCCTCTGCCTCTGTCCCTGTATTTCTCTTTCTCAGTCTGCTGAACAGTTTCAGACTTACATTAGTTGCAACAATACACATCACTGTGTATCTAGGGACTTAAGAGAATTTTGAAAAGTCAATTAAAAGGTTTGCCTCTCAGCTTATTTATTTGAAAATTATTATAATTCTTAACCACAACAAGGTTGTTGTAGACCTCAAGTGAAAACAATGGACATAAGATAGGGTTGCCAGATAAAATATAGGACAACCAATGAAATCCGAATTTCAGATAATCAACAAATATATTTTAGCGTAGGTATGTTCCATGTAATATCTGAAAATCCTAACATGAAAGCACATTGTAACATGTTAAAACATTAATTACCAAGAAAAGGAATTCATAAGATGAAGCTAAAAAAGAAAAAGAACAGCTCATCCTAATGTTTGTGTTTTCTCCCCAGGTTATGATACCCTAAATAATATTTATTAAAATTAAAATGAATCAGGATGAACAGTGAATGTTGTAGCTGGTAAAACAACTTTGTTTCTATGACTTCAAATAATGCATAGAATCAGTTTACTAAGTCATGACATCTCTGTATTAGTCAGGGTTCTCTGGAGAAACAGAGCCAATAGGATAGATATAGATAAAGAGATTTGTTATGAGGATTGACTCACACATTTGTGGAGGCTGAAAGGCCCATGATCTTCCATCTCCAAGCTAGTGGTCCAAGAAAGAAGGTGGTATAATTCTACTTCAAACCTGATGTCTCGAGAACCAGATGTGCCAATGTCTGAGGGCAGGCAAAAATGGATGTCCTAGCTTGAGCAGACAGCAAATTTGCTCACCTTTCACACTTTTATTCTACTCAGGTTCTCAAAGGATTAAATTATGCCCACACACATTGATGAGGCTGATCTTCTTTGCACTGTCTATTGACTCAAATGCTAATATCTTCCAGAAACCCCACCACAGACACACCCAGAAATAATGTCTTACCAGCTATCTGGAAATCCTTTAGCACAGTTAAGTTGACACGTTAAAATTAATCATATCAGCCCCTAATTTTCCACCCCTTACAAACTTGAACCTTCTATAGGATTGGAAGGATGAGGACAATTGTCTTTTTCCAGAGTTCTTTGCTGAATCTGATCTTGTGTTACTCTCTTGCTGATAGTGACAGCTGTGCTGCCCAAGGCGATGCTGATTCATTCTCAAATTAAAACAATAAAATTGACTAACAACTCTCCAAATCCTCAAGATAAGAGAACTATAAACTGTTTTCTCTTTCCGTCAACTCCCTGAAATTACTTCTCCATCTCTTCTTCCTTTTTAAATACAGAATTTAAGTACCCTTTTAAAATCTTAAAACTCTATTTCTTCTCCCAGTTGGCTCTTAGCCTTAGTTTTGCTCAGCTTTTATTCCCTTTCCTGTTTTCAACTCCCTGGTTCCCTGAAGAGCAGAAATTGGAATCAGAGATACAGGCTCTGATATTTGCTCTTCCACTTACCAGCAGTGAGCTAGCTAGGGCTCCTCTCACAGTTTCTATTTCCTCATTCATACAAATGGGCCTTATAATACTCTTGCAGAAATTTTCTGGCAACAGAGTTTACTGGGCCACTTATACACTGTTTCAGTCCTAGGATATGGTCCTCCATGTCTTTGAAATTCCCAAACAGGTCTGTCTCAAGAACAGAGGAGACACATCTGTACTGTTTGATACTAGCATTATGGTCAGAGAGACAAATCAGAAAATCGAAATGAAAGAAAATGAACAAAAGCTTCATGGCCCAGAGCTTGGGAATACAGGTGCATAATATTTAGAGCAGTATTCCCTAGAATTGAAATAAATGGTGTATAGGGCTTTTGACTTATCCAGAGAGGGATTCTTCTTGAAGTTATGTTTTTGTATAATGAAGCTCTCAAAAAAAATCTCTCCTAAGATACCATGTATTTACATTAATTGGCTTTTTCAAAGAACATTCACTTATACAGGCTTATTATATGCTCCCCGTTTCTGTATTCAGTAAGCAGGTAAATGTTTTTACCCTTGCCTAGCAAGTGAGGTGGCTGAAGTTGCAGGAAATCGATGTGAAAGAAAACACAATTAGGAAATGGCATATCTAAGAGTGGGCTATATGTATTCAAATGCATAATAGATGCTGCAGCTAGAATTCTTGCTCGGGAGAAATTGTGCAACATAGTCTCTAAGATGCTATGAGACTTTCTGTATTAATGGAGGACTCTTTTTCTGTTTTGATGATGTTATCCTCTGGATAAGTTACATATTTGATTTTATATTTAGATAAATACTAAAAAAATCTTTATTTCTTCATATAGTAAAAATTTGAAAAGCAGCATTATGGAGTAGAAAAGCAATTATAGACTGATACCTAAAAAACATGATTTTTAGTTTCAGTATTTCTATGATTGGTTTTGGACAAGTTTCCTAACCCCTCTAGATCTCATCTTTTTAATCTGAAAAAACACCCCCAGTGTCATTAACATGAATGGGGATACAAGCCAAACGGAACACCCTCAACAGTATTTATCTACACTTCAAAAAATATCTTTCATCTTCAAAATCTCCTTACCTCAAATATTAATATCAGTTTGTGGAATTTCTCTACAATTTTACTGAGGTAGAACTGGCAATAAATTTATAAATTATATGTCGAAAAACACAAAGAAACATAAAATTTGTAAGTGGGAAAATGCAAGTGAATTCAATTCAATTCAATTAGGAATTGAACTTGTATTTTGAAACTTACCCATTAGCCTATTCTTCATTCACATATAAAATCATTCAGGATCTATTCCTTAGACTTTACTCGGTGCCAAGCACTAGAGACGAAACACAGAATCTACTTTGGAAACATCTCTCAGAATCACTTTGCACTTTCATGGAGTTTACATCTTACAGGGAAGGTAAACATTAAACAATACGAGGTGATATCAAATGGTACAGAAAGGTAAAGAAAATGAAGACTGAAAACATCGTATGAAAAATTTCCTAAAGGGGATGATTATCTTGCCTTGAAAGAGAAGTAAAAGTCATATAGAATATGTGAGTATTTAGATAATCTGACCTGATCATAAAAGTGGTTGCTTTCCTAATTGTCACTGATTTATACAACTGTAAGAATGATAAATTTGTTGAGTCAAAATTACTAGGTTAGGTAATTATTACTAGAAATTATATTTTTCTAGCTTTCTTTGCAACTAGAGTGCAAGTATATGATCCAAGTGCCACCTACCAAAAGCACCTGCTGGAGAATATTAATAAATGATATTATTCATTCAACTTTTCTCTAGATTTGAAATTTTGTAAATAAAATGTTAAAGGGAGAGTAGAATATCTGCTGGAGATTCTGATTGAGAAGTGAGCTACATGAAGGAATAAACCATGAGGAATCTACATTCTGGTGAAGGTAGTAGCAGAAGCTTTGAGTCATCATTTTTTACAGTCAACTTCGTGATAGAGCAGTAGTGGACCTGCCAACTATAGCATCGATGTTCAGGAGATGCAGAATCAGTGTTTTCCTCATCAGACCACTTCTGGAACATGATTGTGGGTGACATTTCTGAAACACGAGCTCAACCTTGGTTGGTCAGCCCTTCCACCTATTTCTTGAGCTCCATTAATATCATTTTAATTTCTTTCTAGTCAACCAGAGTTTGCTTCATTGCTTACAGCATCAGTTCTGACTTGTATAGAAGCCAATAACTCATGTAGAACAATGCCTATTGCTGATGTCATAAACTTCCATAATTGGTAAAGAGTAAAACTATTTTCTCCCTTTTATTTCCTTATTGTTGAAACCATGTCTGTTTCTGTTTCAAAAATAAGAGACAAAAGGGAGGAATACCATAAAAGAATCAATCCTTATTTGTTTCAGAATTGATGTGGTTGGTACCTAAGTTCTCTTTGACAGATGTCTGTGACCCAACCTAATTCTCTGTAACTACTATAGACATCAACCTTTCCTTGGCATGAAAAACTACAGGGTCAAGAAGGGAAAACTAACATCCCTTACCCATCAACTGTATTCTTCCCAAGGAAAAAAAATTTACAGGCTATAGTAGTATCCAGCCCTATGGCAGGTGCCTGGAGTTGAAAGAACAATGTTGGATCACATGTGTGAAATTTGGAAGAACTGTTATATATCCTTTGTCTACATTGGTAGTTACCAAACTCTACTGTACATAAGAAAACACTATTTATAATGACTTTATAATTAAAATACAATTCCTTGAGATTCTGCTTGCCGAGATTCTGATTTAGTAGGTCTGGTGTGGGACCTGAAATTCTGCATTTCCAACAAGTTCGAGATGATGATGCCACCATTCTGAGAATCACATTATGAGTGTCAAAACTCTAGACAACTTAAAAGATGTCTACAAAATGTACTCATTGGATTTAGCAACAAGATTTCACTGATGACCTTTAGTAAAGCAGTTTCAGTGGAGTAGTAGAGGCAGAAGCCAGACTAGTGATCTCCCCAATAGAATCAAAGTAGAAATAAAAGAAAACTAAGGAAATGGGGACAGCAAAAAAATCCTATAGAAATGCAAGAGAGATGGAGTATTAAAATGAAGGAAACACTTAAAGGCTAATAGAAAAGAGCCAGCAGAAAAGGAAAGGTTGAAGCTACTGAAAATAGAGGCACTGATCAATGAATAAAATTCCTAAGAATGCTAGAGAGGATGGGACCCAGGGCATAGGTAAGCATTTGGCTTTGGCAAAAATGAGGCACTTCTTCTACCCTAACAAGAAGGAAAGAGAAAACAGAGTGGGAGAACGTGTACAGATTAGTAAATTTGGTGTCAGTAAGTACAGGGTTCCTGTATGCTAATGAGGAGGGGAGGTCGTTGTTGAGGTTGAAAGGTTTAAGGAGCAGGGAGAAGATTAGAAACAATCAAACAGGTTTAAACCAGGTAAGAAAATTAATTAGGAAACTACACTAGAATTGCTGGACATGGCTGAAGATCCAGAAATGTTTCCAATTAGTAATGTAAGTCTTTTATTTGGTTTTTCAAGTAGCACTTAGCATCTTGGGTACATATCAAATAAGGTAAATAACTAATTTTAGTTAAGATCGGGGTTTTTCCATAATGGGTGCAATAAAAGCAAAATGTAGCAGGAGAATTTATTTCTTGAAGGTCTGATTTTTGAATCTTGTTAAAGTAAAAAGTAGGAAGAGTTTTCTATTTTAATGTTATGTCCTCTATTGAGGAGAAACATTAAAATTTTAATTGTCCACTTACAAACTACTTAGATAATAATTGGGAAAGGCATTCATTAGCAAGGAAAAGCTACATAAATTGTCACTTTTGTAGTGCATTAAGCGAAACTTCAGTCTGCATTTTAAATTCCTGTTATAGGGAACGACTATTGGAAGAATAATGAAATAAGTCATTTTCATATATTTATAGTACATATTCGTTATTCTCAATCTCTGAGAAAGAGCAACCTATACAAATGAATTTAAGTGCTTTTTCATTAGTATAAATAAAATGTTAAGTAGTAGGAGGAATTGCTGTAAATACTGTAGGCGAAAGTACTTCCAGTAATCTTTTTCTTGAACAATGGTGGCAGTTAAAAGACTATTTCAGTACTTGTTCTTGATAATGATAACATAAACCCAAAGAAGTAAAATCTCTTTTCTTGGAAAGCCCACGATATCCACAGTTGGAAGGTAGGATCATAAAATGGATTTCTTCTCCCCATTTGATGGCCACAGGGTCAATGAATTTTACATGGAGAAAGGTGTTTCACATTTTTACAGCTCTCTCTACTCTGCTTGTGCTCCGTCTCTAGCCAACATTACTTCAAGGTCCTTTCTCTTTTTTTCCCCTTCAAGATTCTTTCTCCTTTTATACCATCTCCACAGAGAGTTAATTCCAAAACCTTATCAAAACTTACAAGGCCCTTCATGATGCGGCCCCAAGCTTCTCACGTTCCCTCCCATTAACTCTGTTAAAACCCCATGAACCTCCTTCTTCAAGAAAACCACTGTGTCACAGTCATGAAGATAACAACATAGCCCTGTGGAATTCTGCAGTGACACAACAGAAGGAAACTAGGACTATGAATGGCCACATGGAGCAAGCTGTCCCCAAACTTAGAACACCCACCTCAAATTATTAAGCAAGAAACATACTTCTATCAAATTCTTTAAGTCACTGAGTTTGTATTGGATTTCTTTACTATAGCAGCTTAACCTTACTCTAACTTTACTACATTTTTCCTCATAGCACTTATCACTCCTTCATATTATCTTTTTAAAATTTGCTTGTAGTTTTTTCTTTTTTTCATAGAACGTTACTTCATGAGGGGGGAGATTTTGTGTTGTTTCTCCTTGTATCTTAGCATGTTGAACAGTGTTTTCCATATAGTAGGCACTCAGAAACCTTTGAGGAATGAATGATTAGCACATGAATGAATGATGAATGAATTCTATCAACTGAAGCTCTGCTTCCAGATTTGCTTTTCCTGTTCTCTCTCTTCCTCCACCCTCCCACACATCCTCCACCATGTGTGCATATTTGCTGTACAGATGCCTGGGCTCAGTAAACACAAAATCTGGGCTTGGTTGCAGGGACCCAGGCAGCACAGCTGTTGATCCTAAGCAGCACCGTAGTCTCCTCCAGTGAGTGCAGCTGAGCTCTGCAGAAATGTAGTTCCATAATTTGGCTTTCAGGACGTGTACACCTCTGTCAGGTACCTTTATGCTAACGGCCATTTCAGAAAGCAGACAGGTTGGCAAAGCAAAAGGAATTGAGCCCTGCAAAGAACTCATCTCCAAGATTAAATCTTTGAAGATCCTCAGATAGCCATTATTACCCTGGCTTCCTTCCAACTGAGAGTCAGCAAAATGATCAGTGTCTTATCTCCCAGGTAAAGGAGGATACTCAGAGCCCATTTCTTTTTGAGTGTATAAAATAAAAAATTTACTGAGTGGTTACTTCCTGTGTTTGGCAGTTTTAAGATAGACAGTACTTTTCTGAGACAGAGGGGAGCTGGCAATTGCAAGTTTCCATATGCTGGAAGAGTTGATCAGCTTCCTTCTGCATGATTGTTAAGTGGATTTAATTGCTGCATGTTTATATAATTTATAGATGTATTGATTAAATATATGTTGTGTTTTACTTCCAAGCCTAGCCCAAGGTTCCAGCTAATTTAAAACCAACGTTAGCTAATAGACTAGAAATGTTGAATAACTTTTTTTGCAATTTTATATTTTGACTAATTGACTTGATAAGTTAAACTATTTCAGTACACACACAAATTAACTGTATTCTAACTTACATTAAGTCATGAAATAATACCTTTTTGAGTCAAGATGATAAATTGGTCTTCTGTTTACTTCATTAGTCTTTCCCCTCTTACTTTTGCTACATAGATTATAGGTTCCTTGAAAGCAAGGTTTGGGTTTAATAATTTATTTGTTGTAATAAAAATTAGCATAGTACTCTAAATGCAATATACTCTCAACAAATAATTAAATAATTAGGATATGAAGTTAATTTGTTGTTGCAATATATGAAAACCTCTAAGAAGCTCTAAAATCTAACTATTCAGATTTTATTAAACCTGAAGTAATTAACACGAATCCATAGACTGAAGATTCAAATTGAATTAGGCTATTCTGGAAGTTCCACTAGAAATTTAAAATATATATTTCCCATAGCAATATACTTTACTTCTTTAGGATACTGATGAATTCTTCCATATCCTTAGACATAAACAAACAGAGTGCCTGCCCTAAACCCTGCACCTCAGGGGCCTGATCTCTGGACCGTTGACGTGTCAACCTCAAAAATTTCTAAGTCCGGCAGGGAGCAGTGGCTCACACCTGTAATCCCAGGACTTTGGGAGACCGAGGCAGATGGATCACAAGGTCAAGAGTTCAAGACCAGCGTGGCCAATATGGTGAAACCCCGTCTCTACTAAAAATACAAAAATTAGCTGGGTGTGGTGGCACGTGCCTGTAATCCCAGCTACTCGGGAAGCTGAGGCAGGAGAATCACTTGAACCTGGGAGGCGGAGGTTGCAGTGAGCCAAGATCATGCCACTGCACTCTAGCCTGGTCAACAAGAGTGAAACTCTGTCTCAAAAAAAAAAAAAAAGAAAGTTTCTAAGTCTACTTTCAGTGCCTGAGACCAACTAGGGCCATCAGTGCTCCCTACGCGAGGTGCCCCAAATTCAGACTAGAAACTGAATGAATTCTGGACTGCTTTTCTCCCATTTGGGGCACCCTCTAACCCTTTACTCCATATATTGGGTTGGCTGGTTATCTCAAGAATCTCCAGGACTCATGTCTAGGGGATTGTATTAGGGTCTCCTGTCTGGAACTCATTTCAGGAGAATGGCCTGGGTCATTCTCTCTGGAAAATGAGTACTGTACAGTATTGTACGGGATTCGGTTTCTAGAATGGTGTAAACACACTGAATTTGGGTGGCGCACACTCACGCGGGAAACAAGATCAGTTCACTCACATGGGAAACAAGATGAGCTCAGGGATCTGGGCTACCAGTTGTTCATCTCTGTTGACGGCTATTGCGAGACCTCGGTTTTGGTCTTTTTAATTTACAAGAATTTAAACAAGAGACACAGAGCAAAGGAGATAGAGCATGAAGTAATTTATTGCAAAAGAAAAAGGATATTTTGAAAATTAGGTGCAGAATAAAATGTACACCCTGAGAGAGAGAGAGAATTCAGGGCGGGCTGCTTGTAAGGATGAGACAGCAAAGACTGGCACTAGGGAGCCTCTCCTTATGGGGAATTCCCTTTATGAGAGTCTTACATTATTCATAAAGGGATGCGAAGAGGTGTTACTAGTAAACAGGTTTTGGGGGGGCCTCTGGTGCACATGAACAGTAGCTGTATATGCTTGTTCATACATTGCATGTCTCATTAGCATCTTAAATCTCCACCCAGAGGTGTGTTTTTTACTATTTTAATGAGCAAAAGGTCAGTCTGAGGACAGGTAAAATCAAAATGTGCATGCTCTCTATAGGGGGAATTTCCTACTAGAGATAGCTTTTCTTGAATGAACTGCACTGCAATGTGAATGTTGGGGCTTACCCTGGTCACCTTGCCATGTTCCAAGGACATAGTTTCTTCCTTGACTATGTGTCCTGCCTCACTCTGACTATTGGGCTTTAACTGCATATGAGGGTATTTGCATCAGCTCTGGCCCCTTTGTGTTCTGGCAGCAGGGCTGCCTCTAATCTCCACAGCCACAGGGAGAAGATGGTGGTAGACATCATTTATTCTATGTGCCCCTTACCACTAGCAATACCCCTGAAGTATTTTTGCTACATATCAAGAAAGATTCCATGAGTGATTGTACATATGTCCTCCGAGAGGCTTCAAGATAGTTGATCCATAATTCTAATGAGTCCTTCTAATCATTGTATTATCTTGCCTCAAACCAATGAAGTAATGATCTGCTCTCCTTGGTTTGTCTTAAGCCCACTGAAAGTACTATCTAAGACTGCTATAACAAGTTACCACAAACTTGATCGATAGCATGGAACAACAGAAATTCAATCTCTCACAGTTCTGGAGGCCAGAAGTCCAAAATCAGTTTCACTAGGCTGAAATCAAGGTATCAGCAGGCCCATGCTGCCTACAAAAGCTCTAGAGAATTTCTTCTTTCACTTCTGCAGCTACTGGTAGTGGTCAGAATTCCTTTGTTTGTGGCTACATCATCTAGTCTTTCCCTCCATGGCCACACTGTCATCTCCTTTTTTGTGTCAACTCTCCCTCTGCCTCTTCTTGTAAGAACATTTATGATTGCATTTAGGGGCTACCTTGATAAACCAGGATAATATCCTTATCTTGAAATTCATAACTTCGTTATATCTGCCAAGTTTCTTTTGCCATGTAAGGTGCCATTGACAGGTTCCAGGGATTAGGATCTTGCTATATTTTGGGGTCATTATTCAGTATACCACACTGGGCAAGGAGTGGACATTCAATGAGCAAATATGCCACTTTTTTTCCTTCTCATCTATTCTTCACATTGATGGTGATGGGTAGAAAGGAGAGGTACAGTCAATATTGAAAGAGAGTACATTCTAAGAATGCAGTGATGTCTGTCTAAAGTGTGCAAGAGAAGACATGGTTGTAAGATATGTTTTATGCTATAAAACTCTAAATAGTAAATTTTTAAAAATTATTACACACAATATCCTCCATGTCCTGAATTCACAGGTGGCACAACTGATGATGCAACGATATGAATAATGAGGTCACCAGCATTAAACAAATGGCTTTGGGAAGTGTACAGGCAAGAAGACCTATATTTTGTCAATTAAAAAATAGCAAAGATTCATATTTCTCACGTTTTTCTCATGCTGAGAGATATGAAATTACTCAAGAATGGCACATTTGGCAATAAAGAATACAAAGACATAGTCCTTAGACACAAACAGGAAAATATGCTACCTGGATTATACAGCTAATCTTCTCATGCATTCATTGGAAAATAAACATTTAATTACCTCTTTTCTGCTCATTATCCTAAAACTACATTAATAAATCACTGTACCTTGCATGGATACATATATTTTATAATACATTTTAAAATCAAATTATTTATATAGATAAGGACCCCATTTGGGCATCTGCAAATGCTGAAACCAGCTTTCAGCTTTTCTATATAATGTATACATGGGATGAGGGGAAGACTAAGGATAAAAATTTAGGTACAAAATTCTTGTTCATGGACAGGTTTATTTGGAAAATTGTTAATAGCAACTGCTGTTGGGTTTGGATTCATATTAAAATTTGTGAAATTTTAGGCCAGGTATGGTGGTTGATGCCTTAAATGCCAGCACGAGGTGGGAGAAATGTTTAAAGCTAGGAATCTGAAACCTGCCTGGGCAACAAAGCAAGACCTCATCCCTGCAAAAAATTAAAAAATAGCTGGGCGTGGTGGCATGCATCTGTACTCCCAGCTACTCTGGAGGCTGAGGTGGGAGGATCATTGGAGCTCAGGAGGTTGAGGCTGCAGTGAGTTACAATTGTGTCCCTGTACTCCAGCCTGGGTGACAGAGGGAGACCCTGTGATATGGTTTGGCTCTGTGTCCCCACCCAAATCTCACCTTGAATTGTAATTCCCAAAATCTCCACATGTCAAGAGTGAGACAAGGTGGAGGTAATTGGATCATGGGAGCAGTTCCCAGCATGCTGTTCTCGTGGTAGTGAGTCTCATGAGATCTGATGGTTTTATAAGCATTTGGCATTTCCCCTGCTTGCACTCATTCTCTCTCCTGTTACCCTGTGAAGAGGTGCCTTTGACCATGATCGTAAGTTTCCTGAGGCTTCCCCAGCCATGTAGAACTGTGAGTCAATTATACCTCTTTTATTTATAAATTACCCAGTCTCAGGCATTTCTTCATAGCAGCATGTGAACAAACTAACACACCCTGTATCTAAATTAAATAAATAAATAAAAACAAAATTTTAAAAAAATTGTAGCATTTTTATAGGAGCAGGAGATTTTTTTAAAAAATACATTTTATATCTACTTCCTCTCCCCGTGAGATAAACCCCATGAGACTAGGAAGCACCTGTTTTACTTCTTTAATCTTCTACAGCATCACAAACAAAGCAGTCATCATAAATATTTGACAAACCAATCAATAAATAAATGGTTCCTTTCCTAAAGTTTGTAAAAGGCCAATATTTCCATTCTTTAATTCAGATGTGGTACGTTGTGAAAAATAGAATAAAATGGCAGTTAAATTGAACTCTTCAAAGACCCAGTTTCCTTTGTTCATCACACCCTAAATCTGGCCATAATATTTAGCCCAGATATGGAAATAATAACATATTTGATTCTCAATTGCAAGCATTAAGTCTTTGATCAAATTTTTCAAAGAAAAAGTTTCTTCTTTACAAATTCTCAAATAGATTAGTTACAAATATCTTCACCAGTTACCACTAATGGGATGATACTGATGATACTACTTTCCAGAAGGTGTTTCATAAATGTGTGGGAGTTTTTTTGGTTGTCACAATGAGTGTGAAGAATGACTGACATGTAGTGAATAGGGGCCTGAATCTGTGGCAAAATAAAGAATGAAAGTTAGGTGAAACATCTGCTTTAAATAGCCTGAGTTTTAAACCTATGTTATATGTAAAATGTTGTATGTTTTTGTATGATTTAGTATACACTGCATTTTCTAGGGTGGTAACTTCTATGTCGATTGAGGAAAGAGTTTGCTTCATTTTGCTTGAAACTTTACATAATCTGGTAACCATTTTGGGAAATTACATCATTGTGGGAAAAACTGCTCATGGTGTTAAGTATTCCATAAACCACACATGTTATGGTTTACATCCATAGCTGTCATATTCACAGTAAATCTACATGCAGATGCAAGGTTCAATGACTTAATTATGACTTCTAGTTTAGCATTCCTAAGCATTTCTATATCAAAGTACACAATGTGTTATTACACATTAATTTTCTTCGATTTCTCCTTTATATATTGCAATTAGGAAATTATACTGATTTTTGAAAAATCATGTTTGTGGTTAGGTAGCTTATATTATTTATATCAGAAAACCGGTGTTACAAATAGTTTTTGCAAACTAGTAGTGCAGAATATTTAAATGTAGTTTTTTCTTTGTAGAACTAGAGTATACATTAAAAAGTTTGAGGACACAAGAAACAGGTGGTGTGCACTGGAAGAATGAGAACGTGCTCATAAATCAATCTCATGTGACATTCTATTTGTCCCTTTGATGTCACATGTAAATAAATACCCAGGGAAAAGAGCAAGGCAATATTCTGGGAGCAATGGGGAACCAGTGGAAGAAACAACACTGCTTGGTAACCAAGATTTAAGCAGTTGCTTTATACAGATGGGTTTATTTAGTAATGGGCAAAGATGATACAGCAGTTATAGAAACAATCTATTTTACTTGAGTTTTTTTTACACCATTATAAGAATGTCATATAGATTACATTTTGTTGGCAAAGGAAGGGACAGATTTTGTTTTTTTTGAACACATTGTTTTTCTCTAGTTCTTAGACTAGTGTTTGAATACAGTTGCCTTGAAGTAATTGCTTCATTTTGAATAAATGTATGAGGGAGAATCAAGACTGGGGTTTTTGACACCATCATATTATTAGTAATAATTACTTTTGTTGAATTAGAACCTAAATCTAATACTAGGCTTCTACCTTATAATGGTTGCAAAATTTCAAAATATGTATTTTTATAATTAAATATAAGAGATTTTTGTGGATAGTGGAATTAGTCTTTCACCCTGAAATATGAACTGAAAAGCATAAAGACCTAGAAGGCCTCTTCAGATTCTGCCTCAGTAACATTGACGCCTACAAGAAAAGCTTCAGTAGCCAGAAGTTTGCCTCAGTTGGTTTTCATTGAAAGTTTATTTTAAAGCTATTCATTATTCACGTGCAAGAAGAATTCAGCCAAGTCATGAATCACAATCATTAATTTTTCACTGGGATTAAGGAATCGGTTATAACCATGTCTCCCTTTAATCCTGTTTTATTAATTTATATTCTTGGCAAACCCTTCTACTAAATGGATTCTAGCTTACTGTGGGGACCAAGAAAAAATAATGGAAGGCCCCTGGGGTCAAAGAGCAGCATTTGCTTGAATTTGATAAAATAAATTAGCATGGGATTATGGGTGCTATTAGCATAAAATCCCCTACTGCTGCTGCTCTGGCCTTTAGGAGAATGTTGAGTGATTATGTTCACTCTTGCCTGATTTTCTATCAACTTGGAGCTTCCTGAATAGCTATCCTAAAATATCAGGTAATGTGACTTGAGAAGTTGTTGCTTTTTGTCTGTGTGTGTGTGTGTGTGTGTGTGTGTAGAGTACGTGTACATGCTGGCATATAGAAAAAAAATCAAGGTTGACTTCAACCTCAGAAAACACTTCCCAGTGACTAGTGGTCCACCCAGCATTACTTTTCTACTCTGGTAGTGGAACAAAGAACAGAGTATTTCACCTGAGATATCATGTTCAAAGGTTAGAACTATGTGGAGACTTTTCTAACTTGACTTTCACTTTTTCCTCTAGATTTAACTATGAATTCTAGCACCTTAATGAACAATATCATTAAGTCTTAGATTTCTCTCAATAAAAAGTATACTTTTGACATATACTTTTCTAAGTTCTACTTCTTCCTCATTTGTTTTAAAATGGACTTATCCAGAGGTTAAGTAGTGTTCCAAGTTTTCTGGTTTTTATTGAACACGTATATTTTTCCTATGCATTTTCTTCATTGTTTTAGATTTCAGTCCTTTTTGTTACTGGACCTCAAATTCTCAGCCAAAGACCCTACACAGAGTTGACCTTACCATGGAGTGGAGCCTATTGCTTATGCTGCATGGGATTCTAAAGCTATCCTCTTTGCATCCTGACTTACACTTTATGTATGGAACACTAGTCTGAACCTCAGTCATTCTTCCAAAGACAAAAGGTAGAAACATAGTTGCACCTTATTTTATGAAATGTCTTCCCCTGAATTTGCAAATTAATTGTGTTTTACAGTTAATTGAATCTATTTTTAAATATACAAATAATGAATTTTAGACTGTTTTTGTGTTGTATAAAATAATCACTGCTTTTTCCTGGCCTATAAATTCTACTGTACACTTACTGATTTTGCTTTTTTGAAGAAAAATATTTTGAAGTTTATATTCTCTTTCCAATTGTACCACTCATTACCAGAAGCCCTGTGTATCCTCGGAGATTCAAAAAGGACTTAGCCCTAGCCCGAGCCTCACAGAGCTTGCATTCAAATGCAGGAGTGGGTGAAGGGCCTTGGAAGATACCTTTATCCTACTACTGCTTGTTTGTTTTTTGAGCATGGCCTTTAGAATGCTGGCAGAATTGGGTCTGAGCTAATTTTCTTCTCTCTACTAGTTGGGTGGATTTGAGCAACAAAAGAATAGACTCCTAGGACCTCTATTATCTATGTTAACATAATTATAATCATATATGTATCATACAGTTGATAGGGATTGCCTTAAACCCTCTATGCAAATTTTCCATGCTAGGTGTAGTGACTCACACCTATAATCCCAGCACTTTGGGAGACTGATGCAGGAGGATCACTTGAGCTCAGAAGATTGAGACCAGCCTGGGCAACATAGGGAGATCCTGTCTTTACAAAAAAATTAAAAATTAGCTGGGTGTGGTGATGCACACCTGTAGTCCCAATTACTGAGGAGGCTGAAGTTGGGAAGATCGTTGAGCCTGAAAGGTCCAGGCTGCAGTGAGCTGTAAATCACCACTGTAATCCAGCCTGGGTGACACAGCAAGATCCTGTCTCAAATAATTTCTTTTCCAGCACAGGATTGGATTTATGAAAGACATTAAATATAGTCATCAGCCTCTCAGCCCCACCATCCTACTTGTGACCAGCCAATTTGTTCTTGGGACAAACGGAACTGTTATCGTTAAACTTTGATGGTAACAGAAAAATGTGTAGCTACAATGGTTTATAGGCCAGGGCTTCCAAGCCTTTCACAGATCACAAAACACAGAGACAATGATTGTACCTATAAGACACACATAAGCCTGTACGAAAATGGCTCGAATTCTCTGACTTCCCCTGCCATGCATGATAGCCACCTGGGAGCTGAGGGAATCAATAAATCAGCACATCAGCTGCAAGGACCACGAGGAGTGCGATAGAGGATTCTAGACATCTGAGGAGTACACGTTTTTCTCCCAGCATCTTTAAAACAGACACGCAATTTAGAAAATGAAGTCACAGGAGTTTAACAAACAAGCAGATTGCTCACAATATGTGTTAAGTGGAACATCATTAAAAAGTATTTTATATCTAAAATCCGAGGGTAAAGAAGAGTTCCTTAGTACTATCAGAGGAAATCCTCTAAAAAGGAGAACACTGATTTTTAAATTGGAGGCACAACTCAGTCATTCTTTCTTAATTGGTATGTAAGTAAAATCAAGTTTTTATCTTGCTTAGGACAATAAGGGTAACTCTTGCCTATCTGCATTTCCAAAACCCACACAGATTACATCATTAATAGAACCGCAAAAATTAGAAGATGGGTCCTCTCCTCTTTTCTGTTTGCTTTGTCTTTCCTCCTTTATCCCAATATAGGTAAGTACAAGTCCTTACACTCAGGCATGGGGCAAGACCTCCTTCCATCCACCAGCATCTAGTGACCAACGTGCTAGGCAAGGACAGAAGCTCTCACCAACGTTTCAGTACCCTGGAGCTACTGCTACCAGTTAGCAAATGAAAAATCCTAAGGTTGCTCTGCAAAAATTTCATTTTATGAAATTTGTATATGGGCTGTTCAAAGTTATTTGATATTAAAAATGTGAGACGGAAACTCCACTGGGAGTTGCAGAACAGCAATAACATTTAAATAAATTACTAAGCCTGACATCTAAATAGTTTATTTTTCAACACCCCACCACTCTACATGATAATTCTCAGTCATAATCATAATACTTTAGATACCAGCCTTGTTTATCATGTCTCAGAAATGCTACCTGCTTTGCTTTTCATCCAGTTCTAAGTGCTTCATCCTAAGAACATATTGGAACGCTTGAACACATAGAGACACAGGAAATGCTTCTGCACCTGTTTGCCTCTACTCAGCTCTGATTTTGAGGGATGCCACTGGTAAAATCCATTCAGTCAAGTTCTCTAAAGGAGGAGACGCTTTCAACGGTCAGTTCTATAGCAAAGAAAATTCATTTCATTTTTTAAATTAGAAACATGGCTTTTCTGAGTGCTTATTCTGAGAGCGGGCAGGCAATTGGTTTTCAGAACTATTCTTGCTGTCAACAATAGATATTGATGTCTCAAATTCTTTGTCTGAGAAACCCAGAGAGCATAATGGCCCCTGATTCCGAATTTCAAAGTGAGTGTGATCTGAACCCAACAGATGTTGGTCCAGGGTCTGCTCCTCACAAAACCTTCTGTACTCGGCAAGTCTATGGGTGAAAATCAGGCTGGAAATAAGGGCTCACTCACTGTGCCTGTCCCACCCCATACCTGTTCATGTGGTGGGTGGGTGCCAGTAGAGGAGTTCAGAGCCCATCTTAGCATATGATGCCAATTCAGACCTGCCCCTCAGTCTCAAGATCAGGAAACAGAGCAGAGTTGGGGAAGAATTCTGATGTGAGAACACCAGTCCCTATACTTTGGTCCTGACATCTGGTTGCTGTGTGGCTATTTTTGCTTTCCTGTGAAGGCTCCACTTCCTTATTTGTAGAATGAAAATATTATACTAGATGGTGCATTCTCAGTGAAGGCTGCATCACCCCCAGGCAGACAGAAACTGGTTCTTGAGGGATTAAAAAAAGTCTGTTACATTGGTGACCCTTAAAAAGTCATCTCAGCCTAGTAAAATTATATTGTATACTATTAAATTTGTCCTGTTAGGGAGAATTTTAATATAACTTAATTTTTTCATATGAGTGCAAAAATGGAAAAAGAAAACAGTTTAAAAACACTGCACTCAATGAGCTCTAAGCTTATTTAGTCCCTAGAATTTTAAAATTGTGGAATTCAATGAAATAGAGAAATTCCTATGATGTGATGGAACCTACAGAATGAATTTAATGGCACACTTCTCTGTAGTTGTATAGATTTAGGTTTGCAAAGATAAATTGTGTGTCTGTTACAAGATAAAGATACTCAACTATGTTAATGTTGCATTTTTTTCAGGCACAAATAGCAAAGAAAAAATGAAATATAGGACTCTTGGAAAACTATGGTTTCTCTCTAAAACAAATCATTTATAAGTACCATAAATATTTGCTTATTATTAGTGGGAAGGCGTATGCAACTTAGAGCGAGTATAAGAAAATGAAAAATATTTTCTAGAGTTAGGTATCTATCCCCAACTATTAGCAAACACTACTTTATTTAACTTTTTCTTTTTCCTAATTCTTTAAAAAATTAGTGAACCATTTCTTTTACTCATTCCCAATTTCTAGTTTGCAAGGGAAATTCTTTTAGTTTTGATATGACTCTAAGATGCTTACATTTTATAAAGCTGCCCCAATCATTTTAGGGTCAAAAGATCTTAACTGCCAATGTGTGGGTATATTAGTTACAAAATATTGATTTTATATTCTTCAAATTCTTAGTTAACTCTGTAAGTGTTCTCTGTAATCCTTTCTCCTCTGATTCTTGTTTACACAAGAGAAAAGCAATTTTCTTGAAAAAAACAAAAGAAAGACCAAAAAGATGCCAGGAAAAGCATAGAGCTTTATGATAGGAGTATGAGCTTTAAACATAGGTTCAAATTTTTGACCTTGGAAAATTTTCACAATGCTATGAATCTCAATTTCTTTCTAAAACATACATTTTAGAGATATTATAACAACTTAATGGGTAAGTATATAAAGGACCATTATAGGGCCTGCACATAATACAGGCTTCTTTAACAATGGCTATTGTTATTATTAAGTATTGCATAGCTCCTTTGACTTTACTGTGTTTGGCCTTAGTAGCCAGAGAAAAACTCTCTGGTTTAGTATCCATAACCATAACCTTCTCCTAGTCCCATGCAAATCAACAAAAATATTTCTGTCTTTCCTCATTTAGAATAAACAGGCAGTTAGCATTATTTAAAATCTCTTCAGGGTTCATTATATTTCAAACCACCTAAATTGGTAAATCATTTTTATGTCCCCTGTCTTTTAGCAGGACATCTCAATAAGCACTATTCAAAGAAAAATACATGATTAGTCTGCAGTCCTGCTAAGAACTTTCCAAGTGCTGTTCAAAATATAAGATAAAACCTGCAGTAGTGACAGAGCCCAGAAGGATAGAAACTGGCTGGCTCTTGGATTATCAGTCTCCCTTGTGAGTCAATACAGACATTCTCTCTACTTCTAGAACTCATCCTACAGTCTCCTAGGCATTGTGTCCCCTCATCTAAAGCAAAAATTCTAATCTTACTTGGAATTACTGCTTGTTTTCCATCAGTATTGTTTGGCCTCTTCTCTTCTCCTCACCTATTCCTTTAAGACAACTACACATCTGGCTGAAAGCTGTTACCATGTTTAATTCTCTATGAAAAATCAGGCATTTTATAGAACTAATTGCTATGTTGGGCAGCTGGTGGTCAGACACAATAACAGTCAATCCATTAGCGGCATACCCAATCCTTAGGCAGAATGTCTGTGTGAATTTGCACACTGAAGTCTGAATGCAGTGGTTTTCAATTGCTGTTCTATACAGGTGAGCCTGCAGACTGCTTTTTGAGCACAAGATGACAAATATGTTGGATCTCTTTGCAGCAATATTGGTCCGTACTATCTGTATGAAATTCTGAGTATTAATTATTTGATGGTTTGTGAAGTGATAGATTGATTTTGTAAATATTTTTACTTGAACTTTTGAAAAAGTAAATTTCTCAATTTACTAGATGTAGTATTATTATTATCAGGACTTAAGAAAAAGAGACCAGTCTGTTACTTCTGAAGACTACCAAATTAGTCAAATCATACTTTAGCTATAAAAAATGTTCATTTTGCTTCTTTCTCCTTGATTTTAGAAGAATAACTGTTGACACAGAGCGATAGAGAAGCATGGGCTCCAGGTTGAACATCCCTAATCCAAAACTATCTGAAATTCAAAAGCTCCAAAATATGAAACTTTTTCAGCACTGACATGATGTCACAAGTGGAAAATTCTACACCTGATCTCATGTGACAGGTTGCAGTCAAACCACAGAAGTACGACAAATAGTTTATTCAGAATCCCCAAGAGAAACAGGACCTCCCACTTCTGTGCGAATTGACTTATGTGTGAATAAGTATAAGCAAATAATTGCTTATTGATAGCAAATAAATGTAGAGTCAGGAATAATGATCATGCTAAACAACAGGTCATTCACACGGGTGACTGAGGTCGTGACATAGTGACGTCTTTGCTTTCTGATGGTCACATTTTCACAAACTTTGTTTCATGGATAGAATTATCCAAAATATTGTATACCACTATTTTCATGCTGTATATATAAGGTGTATATATAAGGTATATATAAAACATAAGTAAATTTTGTGTTTATAGGTGGTTCCCATTCCCAAGATACCTCATTATGTGCATGCAAATATTCCAAAATCCAAAAAAAAAAAAAAAAAAAACAGTCCACAATCCAAAACACTTCTGGTTCCAAGCATTTTGGATAAGGCTACTCAGCCCATATTAGCAGTGGGAAAAACCTAAGAACTTATTTATCTGGTCCAATTTTATCGCTTGAGTGAGAAGAAAACGGAGACAGAAACATCCTGGCCACAGAGTGAGAGTGAATTATAGAGGCCAGGACTGGGGTGCTGACACTAAGGGCAGTGTTTTTTTCCCATAGCTCTCTCTTCTACCCTAAATTAGAAAGTCACTGAGATGTGTAAGTGTTATGCAGTCTTTACTATATATATGAGTGAAGGATCCAAATCCTTTTGAAAGATTGTTAATAAGCTGTAGGTGGATATTCTACATAATGGCTGACTCTGTTTTATTTATGCACAGAAAGGCACTTAATAAATGCCATTAGATTGAGTTCAAGTCAGGCATGGGTGCTTCTCACCAACCAAATTGAGTTATCAGCTTGTAACCTGAAGATCTGGAATCTGTAATTGTGTTCTATATTGACATGTAGAATGTCCTCCGTTCATATGTATCATCATCACAAGTTCAAGAAAAATTTTCTTCTGAAGTGTGCATCTGAAGAAACAGAATGCAGCCTATAAATTTAAATTTAATAAAAAAATAATCTCCTGGGATTAAAATTAGCATGAAAGATATTTTTTAGAAATACACTTGAATTACTGAAGAAGTTGTTGCTAGCAGCCCACCAAAGATTTTTGCTCTTCCTTCCACAGTGATATGGTTAGGCTTTGCGTCCCCACCCAAATCTCATCTTGAATTGTAATCCCTATAATTCCCATAATTCCCACATGTCAAGGGAAAGAACAGGTGGAAGTAATTGAATCATTGAGGTGGCTTCCCCCATGCTGTTCTCATGATAGTGAATGAGTTATCACAAGATTTAGTGGTTTTATAAGGGTCTTCCCTCTTCGCTCACCACTTCTTCCTGCCAGCTTGTGAGGAACATGTCTAAATTCCCCTTCACCTTGTGCCATGATGGTAAGTTCCCTGAGGCCTCTCCAGCCACCCTGAACTGTGAATTAATTAAACCTCTTTCCTTTATAAATTACCTAGTCATGGCAGTTCTTTAAAACAGTATGAAAATGGACTAATACACACAGTAATAAATTGTGAGTGAAATAAGGCTGTCCCAAGACAATATTTGCTAGCTCCCCATACATCCAGCTGAGGTCATGTGAGTAATTCTCATTAACATAAGGGGAAGTGATGTGCATCGCATGAGATCAGAGCTGACTTTAAGAAGTAGTTTAGCCATCTCCACATTTTCTGTTCTGATTTCCTGACTGAATACAGAATCCTCCTAGGCTCTGGGGAGTGGCAGATCTGCAAGATGGAAGACATCTGAGTCCCTGAATCTTCATGTGAAAGAAAGCCACTTGCCAACTAAGGATATCCTAATTGACTGTTACCTGAGTAGAAACACAATCTTATCGAGTTAAGTCTCTGATATTGAAGAGTCTGTATATTACAGCAGCTAGCGTCATCTTAATACACAAGTCAAAGTAAAACTGACCAGTTTTGACCCTAACAAAATGCACTTTAAAAGAACAATACAGATTCTACAAAAGAGACATCCAATTGTACCAAGTGTTATGGGCACCAAACAAAGAGTTGTGTATCTCATACTCCATCTCCGAGTTATATATACTTAGAGTCATGAACTGGGGATAGTAATTGAAAGGTCAGATTGATGAGACTAGCACCAGAGATAAGATTTCTATGACAGGTTGATGGATACTCCACTATAAAGGTGTACTTTTAATCATAATCTCATTACTTTACTTCTGATGGTTAAGCTCACCTTGCAAGAAGCATTTGGTTCTGACAATGGTCTTCAGGTCCAGGGGGAAAGTGAGTGAACTAGCAGAGAAAAGGGACAGAAAGAGAGAGAGAGAGAGAGATTGAGAAAGAGAGAGAAATATGTGGGTGACGAAATTCAGCAAAGTATTGTTGGAGAAAGTGGAGAAGATGGAGAATTAGAAACTTAAAACGGCATCTGCAGATGTCTCCATAGGACCAGGAGGAAATCATCCCAAGCCAATAAGCGTGTCATGGGGAGAAATGAGGATTTAAACTTAATAGCAAATAGATCCAGCAATGCAGGTTTGTAGAGCTGTGGGGGAGTTTGGTTCTTAGCCCAGAGAGAGCTTAATAGAAGTCAATAATGAAATCATCAAGATGCAAGCATTAAATGCTTAAATGTGCTGTCTTTGCCTTTGATTACAAATGCTTTGTTTCTTTCCAAGCGCAAATTCAAGTACACAATAGATTCTTCACTCAAAAAAAGTATTCACTTTAAACAACAACAACAACAAAAAAGTCATATTGTCTTAATTCATTATCTCTTTCCTTCTACAAGGAAAATAAAAAACAAGGAAACAAAAATAGTTAAGGAATGGAGACAAGTGAAAAACTCTGAATACAGACTGCAATGTGTGTTCAAGAAGTCTTTGTTTGATAGGGAACCAGTTATAAATATTGCTTTTTACATGATATTCACCACTCCCAAATTCAACAGGAGTGATGACCAGTTCTATAGCACTTTGAATGCAAGGGACTCTAAGTGTGTTATCAATATGTATTTATTAAACAGCATTACATTCTAGATAGGAATTTTATAATATTTTATTTACACAAAGGGTAATTTTTCAGTTTCAACACTCCTCATACTTGTAGAAGCATGAATAACAAATCTGGTATTAATTCTCTAGGAGGAATCATAGAGAAATTCTCCCCCTAAAATTAGGAATACTAACATCCTAAACTTGGTGATATCAAAAATGACATTATAATTTTTGAGAAATACATAGAAAAAAATCTTTTAAAAATACATATCATTCATATATTTATTCATCAGCCATATATATTGAGAACCTTCTCTGAATTAGCTACTGTTCTTTGTGCAATGGTTATAGAGAAGAATGTGGCACAGTCCCTGCCACTAAGAGAGTCAAATAGAATTACTTCATTTTCCAGGAAAAAAAAACTTAAATAAAAAAGGGAGAAACCAAAGATGCAAGGATTCATAGAAAATGAAGCAATGTTTGCCAGAATAGAAAATAACAGCATATCTGTTAGTGAACATTTTCTTCTTTTCTGGTATTTAAGTTTACATGAAGAGTAGAAAACAAGGTAAAGTGAGAGTTTTCGCTTTTTACACTTTGGAAAAAAAGAATGTTCCTTCTGATTCTGACAATAAATTTGAGGCCTTATCAAGTCCTCTTTCTGAGTCCCCTCTCTCATCCTCCTTCAAGTAGGAAGTACATCAGAGAGAAAAGACAGATAACGTTGTAAATTATACTCCAGATGAGAAATGTCAGAAATGGGAACTTTAAAACTCTACTGTTTTGCCTAATTCCACTTTTCTGGAGTCCTAAGACAAACATTCAAAAATGAATGTCAGGCTTACAAAGTTATGGCCACCTATAAGGTTCAAGAAATGGATATTCTGTTTCTATTAATTGGGCAAAGGAAACAATAGTGAGTTCGCGCACTGCCTGTTGTGGACTTATTTATTCCATTTTCTGTGGGCCATAAGTTCTGACTTGAATGGGCAGCATTGAAAAAGGAATCCAGAATACCTATGAAGGTATCCTAGTAGATACACCTACCCCCTAATAGATACGTATAAAAGTCTGAATTCATTTTTCTGGATTTCTGTTTCCTAATAGATACCTATAAAGAAATGCAAAGTTTAAAAAAACAAAAACTTTTTATTGTGGCTGGCAAGATGGCTGAATAGGAACAACTCTGGTCTGCAGCTCTCAGCGAGATCAACGCAGAAGGCAGGTGATTTCTGCATTTCGAACTGAGGTACCTTGCTCATCTCATTGGGTTAGACAGTGGGTGCAGCCCATGGAGGGTGAGCTGAAGCAGGGTAGGGCGTTGTTTCATCCGGGAAGCTCAAGGGGTTAAAGAACTCCCTCCCCTAGCCCAGGGAAGCCTTGAGGGACTGTGCCAGGAGGGACAGTGCATTCCAGCCCAGCTATTACGCTTTTCTCACTGTCTTTGCAACCCACAGACCAGGAGGTTGCCTCAGATGCCTATACCACCAGGGCCCTGGGTTTCAGCCACCACACTGGGTGGCCATTTGGGCAGACACCAAGCTAGCTGCAGGAGTTTTTTTGTTTTATTTTATTTGTTTGTTTTTTATACCCCAGTGGTGCCTGAAATACCAGCGAGACAGAACCGTTCACTCCTGTGGAAACAGGGCTAAAGCCAGGGAACCAAGTGGTCTAGCTCAGCAGATTCCAACCCCATGAAGCCCAGCAAGCTAAGATCAACTGGCTTGAAATTCTTGCTGCCAGCACAGCAGCAAGGTCAACCTGGGATGCTCAAGCTTGGTGGGTGGGAGGGGCGTCCGCCATTACTGAGGTTTGAGTAGGTGGTTTTCCCCTCACAGTGTAAACAAAGCCACTGGGAAGTTCAAACTGGGCAAAGCCCACCACAGCTCAGCAAAGCTTCTGTAGCCAGACTGCCTCTCTAGATTCCTCCTCTCTGGGCAGGGCATCTCTGAAAGAAAGGCAGCAGGCTTATAGATAAAACTACCATCTCCCTGGGACAGAGAACCTTGGTGGGAAGGGGTGGCTATGGGTGCAGTACAGCAGATTTAAACATTCCTGCCTGCCGGCACTGAAGAGAGCAGCAGATCTCCCAGCATAGTGTGGGAGCTTTGCTAATGGACAGACTGCCTTCTCAGATTGGTTGCTGACCCCCATGCCTCCTGACTGGGAGATACCTCCCAGCAGGGTTTGAGAGACACCTCATACAGGAGAACTTCAGCTGGCATCTGGTGGGTGCCCCTCTGGGATGAAGCCTCCAGAGGAATGAACAGGGAGCAATCTTGGATGTTCTGCAGACTCTGCTGGTGATAGCCAGGCAAACAGGGTCTGGAGTGGGCCTCCAGCAAACTCCAGCAGACCTGCAGCAGAGGGGCCTGACTGTTAGAAAGAAAACTATCAGAAAGAAATAGCATCAACATCAATAAAAAGGACGTCCACACAAAAACTCCATCCGAAGGTCAACAACGTCAAAGACCAAAGGTAGATAAATCTCCAAAAATGAGGAAAAAACAGCACAAAAAGGCTGAAAATTCCAAAAACCTGAACACCTCTTCTCTTCCAAAGGATCACAACTCCTCGCCAGCAAGGGAACAAAACTGGATGGAGAATGAGTTTGACCAAAAGCAGAAATAAATAAGTTCTTTGAAACCAATGAGAACAAAGACACAACATACCAGAATCTCTGGGACACAGCTAAAGCAGTGTTTAGAGGGAAATTTATAGCACTAAATGCCCACAGGAGAAAGCGGGAAAGACCTAAAATTGACACCCTAACATCGCAATTAAAAGAACTAGAGAAGCAAGAGCAAACACATTCAAAAGCTAGCAGAAGACAAGAAATAACTAAGATCAGAGCAGAACTGAAGCCCAGGATCAGATGGATTTACAGTCGAATTCTGCCAGGGGTACAAGGAGGAGCTGGTGCCATTCCTTCTGAAGCTATTCAAAATAATAACTCACTACCTGAGCTTTTCTTTGATGAAAAACTTTTTATTACTAATTCAATCTTATTGTTCATTATTGATCTGTTCAGATTTTCTCTTTGTTTATTATTCAGTCTTGGTAGCTTGTTATGTTTCTGGGAATTTATCCAACTCTTCCAGGTTATCCCTTTGTTGGCTTATAATTGTTAATAATAGCCTCTAATGAGTCTAGTATTTCCGTGGTATACTTTGTAATGTCTCATTTTTAGTCTCTGATTTTATTCATTTAAGACTTCTTTTTTTTTTAGTTAGATGACTAAAGGTTTGTTTACTTTGTCTTTTCACAAAACCAACTCTTTATTTATTAACCTTTATATTTCTGTCTTTATTTTTGTTCTGTCTTCCTTATTTTCTTTCTTCTATTAATTTAGAGTTTTTTAAGTAAAATGTTATGTTCTTTATTTGAGATCTTTCTCTTTTTTTGATGTTGGTATTTATTGGTATAAACTTCTCTCTTAGAACTCCTTTTGCTATATCCCATAGGTTTTTGTATACTAGGTTTCCGTTTTCATTTGCCTCAAGAAATGTTTTAAATTTCATTTATAATTTCTTCATCAACCCATTGGTTGTTCAGGAGCATGTTGTTTTAGTTTCCATATGTTGTTAATGTTTCCAATTTCCTTCTGTTATTAATTCCCAGTTTTATATCTTTATGGTGAGAAAAATTCTTGCTACGCTTTTAATCTTTTAAAATTTGTTAAGACTATTTTTGTGGCCGAACATATGATCCATCCTGAGGAAAGTTCTATATCCAATTGAGAAATTGTATATTCTGAAGCTATTGGATGAAATATTCTATAAATGTCTGTTAGGTTCATTTGGTGTAGAGTTTAGTTTAAATCTGATATTTCTTTCACAATTCACTGTCTGAATAATCTGTTCCCTACTGTAAATTGGAATGTGAAAGTCCTCTACTATTACTGTATTGCAGTCTATTTATTTCCTTAGATCTACTAATATTTCCTTTATATATGTAGGTGCCTCAATATTGGGTGCATATATATTTATGATTGTCACATCCTCTTGCCAAATGAGCCCTTTTATCATTATATAATGACCTTTTTATATTTGTTATGGTTTTTAATTTAAAGTTTATTTTATCTAATGTAAGTATAGCTACTCCTGCTGTCTTTTGGTTTCCATTTGCATGGAATATCTTTTCCCATCTCCTCACCTTGTGTCTACATATGCCATTACTAGTGAAGTGTACTTGTAGGCACTACATCATTGATCCTGGTTTTTAATTCATTAAGCCACCCTTTGTCTTTTAATTAGAGTCTTTAATCCATTTATATTTAAGGTGATTATTGATAAGTAAAAACTTATTACTGCCATTTTGTTAATTGTTTTCTACTTGTTTTATAAATCTTCTATTCTTTTTCTGTCTTCCTTTGTGACTAAGTTATTTTCTCTGGTAGCATTTTTTATTTCTTACTTTTAAATTTTGATTATATATTATAGGTTTTTGATTTGTGGTTATCATGAGGCTTACCAAAAACATCTTATAGCTATAACAAGTTATTTTAAGCTCATAATAACTTAACTTTGATTGTGATAAGACTTTATTTTTTAACCACATTCTGCTTTCCACAGTTTAAATATTTAATGTCACAATTTCCAACTATTTATAGTTGGAAATTGTTTTAATTTTTTAAATACTTGTGTCTCTTAACATTCATACTAAAAATATAAGTGATTTACATTCTATTGTTGTAGTGTTAAAGTATTCTGAACTTGATGGTGGACTTATTTTTACCAATGAGTTTTATACTTTCAAATATTTTTAGTTTATTTATTAGCATCTTTTTCTTCAGATTGAAGAACTCCCTTTAGCATTTTTTAAAGACAGACCTAGGAGTGATGAACTATTTTAGCTTTTGTTTGTCTGAGAAATTTTTCTCTCTTCTTCATTACATAAGGACAGCTTTGCTTGATTAAGAATTCTTGGGGCTGGGCATGGTGGCTCATGCCTGTAATCCCAGCACTTTGGAGGCTGAGGTAGGTGGATTACCTGAGGTCAGGAGTTCAAAACCATCCTGGCCAATATGATGAAACCTCGTCTCTACTAAAAATACAAAATTAGCCGGGCATAGTGGTGCATGCCTGTAATTCCAGCTACTTGGGAGGCTGAGGCAGGAGATTTGCTAGAACCTGGGAGGCAGAGGTTGCAGTGAACCGAGATCATGCCATTGCAGTCCAGCCTGGGCAACAAGAGTGAAGCTCCACCAAAAAAAAAGAAAAATAATTCTTGGTTGACAGGGTTTTGTTTTTCCTTTGGTACTTTGAATATAGTCCCCTCTCTTCTGGCTTGCTGAGAATTTCACTGATAATCATATTGAAATTCCATTGTATGTGTTGTGTTTCTTACCTCTTGCTGCTTTCACATTTTCTTCTTTGTCTTTGCTTTTTAATAGTTTGATTATTATATGTGTTGGTATAACTCTGAGTTGAATTTGATTGGAGACCTCTGTACTTCCTATAACTGGATGTTGACATCTATCCTTTAACTAAGCATGCTTTGTTTTCAGCCATTATTTATTTTTTTAGATCCTTTTCTTCTTCTGAAACTCCTTTGGTTCCACTCTTGTTGCCCAGGCTGGAGTACAACGGCACCATCTCAGCTCACCGCCACCTCTGCCTCCTGGGTTCAAGTAATTCTCCTGCCTCAGCCTCTCGAGTAGCTGTGATGACAGGCATGTGCCACCATACCTAGCTAATTTTGTATTTTTAGTAGAGACAGGGTTTCTCCATGTCGGTCAGGCTGATCTCGAACTCCTGACCTCCGGTGATCTGCCCGCCTCAGCCTCCCACAGTTCTGGGATTATAGGCAGGAGCCACTGCTCTAATATCTAGATCTTTGCTCTCTTAACTATCCCATAATTACCATAGATTTTTTTTAGCTATAAGAAGATTTTGGTAAGATTCATGATAACCACAAGTCAAAAATCTATAATAATCTAAAAATAATAAGTAATAAGTAAAAAAAATATGCTTTACTTTTTTAACTTTTTTCTCTGACTGGATAATTTCAAATATTCTGTCTTCTGGGTCACTGATTTTTTTTTTTTTTTTCTGATAGGTCAAGTCTCCTAATGAAGCTTTCTGTTGAATAATTTAGTTCCATTATTGTATTCATCTCCAGGACTTTCATATGGTTCTTCTTTTACTGGTTTCTAAAATATCTTCATTAATATCTTTGCTTTTCCCAGGTACTGTTTTCTAAATTTTATTAAATTTTCTACTTGTGTATTCTTGCTATTCATGGAACTTCTTTATGAGCGTTATTCTGTTATTTTATAGATCTCCATTTTTGGACTTTGTTATTGAACCTTTATTAATTTCTTCTGGAGGTGTTATGATGTCCTGATTCTTCATAATTCCTGAGTTCTTACATTGTTGTCTGCACATTTGTAAAGAGAGCCATTTCTTCTGGCCTTTACAGGTGTTCTTTGATGAGCATAGAGCTTCACTATGTAGCCTCACCTATATTTCTGGAAGTGCCAGCTGGTGTTGAGGCTGGGGTGACAAAACTGATTGTGAGTTCCCTAGTTGGCTGGGCCACTGCTTTGGCTCTGATGTCACATGGGGTTACTAGCTGGGCTCCACTGAGCAGTGAAACTATTGGTTAGGCTCTGCTTTTAGGCAGAACTGCTGGCTGGGTACTACAATGGCTTCTGGTCAGGCTGGTCACTAGATGTATTTTCTAGCCAGGCAATTTTTCTATTTGGGATTCCGCAGATGGGCAGGGATGCAAGTTGATCTCTGAAGTTAAGTGAACTCACTTTAAACATTTACAAATGTATGTATTCCACTATGAACAGGTGGAACCCAAGGCTATGCTCCTTAGAAATGAATGACCCAGTCATTTCCTCCCTGTTAGAAGAAAGATGGCTGAGGGTGCCAGGGAGGGGGTCTAGCAGGTGGAGGTGACTTTAGGCTGGGTTGGACAACTGACCTTCTAGATGAAACAGGTCTAGCCCTTACATATTCTGAAATTTACAGAGGTAGGCAACTCCCTGTCTGGGCAGGTCATTGGGTGGGCTTTTTGGCTGTGCAGAGTCACTGCTTGACATCCTGAACCAAGCCAGTGTAGCTCTTTTGCTTTTCTGAGATCCATGGCAGTGGGAGTTCCTCTACCTGGTAGAGTTGTTGAGGTGGGTTTTGAGGCTGGGTAGAGAGGTTAGCATTATGGGGACTTAAGCCAGATTGTGTTTACCACCATGCCTCTAAAAGTGATCAGCTCAGCTTTGCAGGTATGCTATGAGGTTGGCTCATATAGCTAATAGAGCGCTGCAGCTGGTAGGAATGCAGAGGCATACCACCAAGATCTCTTGTCACTCTGTCACTTGTCACAATCTTTGTTTCTACCTGACCCTCAGGCAGTCAAGCCACACTGTTACCCATAGTATTCCTCATGAAGTGAGACCAGAGTGGGCTTACTGGGAAGTGCTACAGAATGCTAAGGATGCTGGATAACTTCCTTCAATTCCCTTTTCCCCCTGCAGAAACTGTGCCTAGGGAAATCTTATTCCTCTGGCACTATGCCAACTTTGGGGAAAGAGATGGGGTGGTGCAGTCAATGTGGCAACATTAACTTATCCTCTTATTTGGATTTTATTCAGATTGGTATACCTGTGATGTCTTAGGCTTTTTTCTAGGTGTCAGGGTTTTCAAAAGAAAGTCTGTCGATACTTGCTTGTTTAATTTTTTGTGGGGGATAGTGGGTACCAAGATTTATTATTCCACTATCTTGCTGATATCATTCTCATTAAAGTTTTAATTCATATTTTCTTCATGACTAATGATGAGGACCATTTCATAGGTTTATTGGTTATTCCTTTATCCTCTTTTATGAAGTATATGTTCAAACCTTTTCCCAATTTTTAACAGAAGGTTTGTTTTTTAATTGTTGATTTATAGTAGCTTTTACATATTCTAGATATGTGCTCTTTGTTATGTATAAGTTTTGCAAATATTTTTGCCTAGTTTGTAGCTTGCTTATTTATTTTCTTAATTAGGTGCTTTGGTAGGTAGAATATTTTTATTTTAATGAAGTACAATCTTTTTTTTTTTTCTTTATTGTCTCTGGCTTTTTATGTCCTGTTTAAGAAATATTTGCCTACCCTAAGGTTGCAAACATATTCACTTATGTTTATTCTACAAAGCTTATATGACCCATTTCAAATAATTTTCGTATGGTGTGAGGTAGGGGCCAAGGTCACAGGGCAAAGAATTTTTTTTTTTTTATCACTGTGGTCTGTCTTTAACTACTACCATGCACAAACACACACACACACGCACACACATACACATATATAAAATGTGTGTGCTCACATGCATTATAAATATTTATATATGTAAAATGTCATAATATATTGATAACTTTAGATATATAGAGAAAAACACATGAATTTATCTCCATCAATAACCTTTCAGGGGTACACATATGATCAGGCCATGGTTCCTTAATTCCAAGAAGTGGAAAATAACAATCAGAGCTAACAAGTTGTTTGGTAAGTTTTCAGTATACTGGTAAAACATGATATCTTTAAATCAATAAACTGAGAAATATGACAAAAACCTAGTCATATGAGAAGCTAGAAATAAGGGGTTTGGCTAACATCTCAGGAAGTACTCAATTTTTCTCCAGAAATCCTTGGAAGGTATATAGAAAAATAAAGTATTAAATTTTCATCTAGAGTTGGGGAAAACATAACATGCAATAATAATGTGAGATATGTAAACCAAGAGATGATCTCAGATGTGGAAATGTAATCAGGGAAAGCCAACAAGGCATTAGCTCTGGGTTCATTATCCTAGACTGAGGTACAGAAATAATGTATATGTATACCCAAAAGCATTTTACATAAACTTATTTTAAAATCAAGGATTACACAAAGGAAGGCAGAGAAAATTGGCCAAATAGAAGCCTCTACCAATTGTCCTCCCAGCAGGAGTATCAAATTAAACAACTCTTCACACACAAAAAAGGACCTTCATAAGAATCAAAAATCAGGTGAGTGATCACAGTACCTGATTTTAACTTCATATCACTGAAAGAGGCACTGAATTGCTGATGCCACCACTCTCTCATCTCCTGGCAGTGGCCACATAGTGTGGAGAGAATCACTTCAGAAAGGGAGAGCACAGTTATTGTGGGGTTTGTACAGGAACTCAGTGCTGCCCTGTCATAGAGGAAAGCAATACTGGGCAGAACTCAGTCAGCATCCATGGAGAGGGTATTTAGACAAGTCGTAGCCAGAGGGGCTCACCCATCCCAGCAGTCAAAACCTCACTTCTGGCAAGCCTCACCACTGAAGGCTAAATACACTTGAAAGACAGTTTAGGCCACAACGGCCGCAATTTAAAGGCAAGTTTTGGTGCTGTGCTGGGCCCTGAGCCAGTGGACTTGGGTGGTCACACAACCTAGTGAGACACAAACTGGGGCAGGCATAGAAGTTCTTGTACAACTCCTTCCTCAACTCAAGCCAGCACAGCTCACAGTTCTAGAAGAAACTCCTTCCTTCCACTTGAAGAGAAAAGAGGGAAGAGTAGAGGATTTTGTCTTGCAACTTTGATACCAGTTCACCCATAGTTGGATAGGGCAATGGTCAGAATCCTGAGGCCCCCATTCTAGACCTTACCTCCTACATGACATTTCTAGACACACCCTGGGCCAGAAGGGAACCCACTGCCTTGAAAGGAAGGACCCAGTCCTGGCAGGATTCATCATCTGCCAACTAAAGGGTACCTAGACTCTGAATAATCAGAAATGGTACCCAGACAGTACTCACTGTGGGCCTTGAGAGAGATTCAGAGATTTGTTGGCTTCAGGTGTGACCTAGCACAATCCCAGCTGTGCTGGCTGTGGTGACATACTCCCTCTGCTTAAGAAAATGAGAGAGAAGAGTGAAGGAGACTGAATCTTGAAGCTTACATACGACCTTAGTCACAGTGAGGTAGAACATCAAGTGGGCTCTTGGGGGTTTCTGATTCTAGGCCTTGATTCCTCAGTGACATTTCTGAACCTTCCCTGAACAAGAGGGGAGCCCACAGTCCTGAAGGGAGAGGCCCAGGTCTTTCAGTATTTATCATAAGCTGACTGAAGGGACACTGGGCTGTGAGTGAATATCAGTGATAGCCAGGCAGTACTTACCATGGGTCTGGGGTGGTGGTGGCCACAGGGAAAGGCTGCTCTGTTTGTAGAAAGAAAGTAGAAGAGTAGGAAGAACTTTCTCTTATGGCTGCTGTGCTAGTTCAGCCACAGTAGAATAGAACACCAAGCAGATTCTTAAGGTTCCCAACTCCAGGCCCTTGCTGCCAGATGGCATCTCTGGACCCAGTGGTGCTGGGAGGATCTTGCCACCCTGAAGGGAAAGACACAAGCCAGGCTGTGGTTGCCACTGCTGATTGTAGAACTCTAGGGCCTTGAGTGAACATAGGTAGTAGCCAAAGAGTGGTTACCACAGGCCTTGGGGTAGACCCAGTGCTGTGCTGGCTTCAAGTCTGACTCAACAGAGTCCCAGTGGAGGTGGCCACAGGAGTGCTTCTGACACCCCTCCTCCTGCTCCAGTCAGCTCAGAGACACAGAGATTTCACTGGCTTGGGAAAAAGTAAGAGAAAAGAAGAGAAGTCTCTGCTCTTGTTCCAGAGAATTCTTTCAGATATTATCCAATACCACCAAGGCAGTACCTCTACAAGTCTGCAAGAGCCATAACATTACTGGGCCTGGGGTGCATATTAATGCTGGCATGGCTGCAGTAACCAAAAACATAGGTCACAACATCTAAGTCCCTTTGAAAACCTGGACAGCCATCCCAAGAAACACAGGTACAAAGAAGTCCAGACTGTGAAGATGACAATAAATGCTAAATTCATCAATGCTCAGGAACTGACAAATATCCACAGCCACAAGACCATCCAAAAAAAACATGACCTCACCAAAAAACTAAATAAGGCACTAGTGACAAATCCTGGAAAAACAGAGATATGTGACTTTTCAGAGAGAAAACTCAAAATAGCTGTTGTGATTATGAGGAAACTCAGTGAAATACAAGATAAAACAGAGAAGGAATTTAGAATTCTATGAGATAAATTTAACAAAGAGATTGAAATAATTTTTTAAATGGCAGAAATTCTGGAGTTCAAAACTACAACAGACATACTGAAAAATGCATCAGAGTCTCTTAACAGCAGAATTAATTAAGCAGAAGAAAGAATCAGTGAGCTGGAAGACAAGTTACTTGAAAATACAATGTCAGATGGGCTTACCTTTGTGGGTAACCCAACCTTTCTCTCTGGCTGCCCTTAACATTTTTTCCTTCATTTCAACTTTGGTGAATCTGACAATTATGTGTCTTGGAGTTGCTCTTCTCGAGGAGTATCTTTGTGGTATTCTCTGTATTTCCTGAATTTGAATGTTGGCCTGCCTTACTAGGTTGGGGATGTTCTCCTGGATGATATCCTGCAGAATGTTTTCCAACTTGGTTCCATTTTCCCCGTCACTTTCAGGCACACCAGTCAGACGTAGATTTGGTCTTTTCACATAATCCCATATTTCTTGGAGGTTTTGTTCATTTCTTTTTACTCTTTTTTCTCTACACCTCTCGCTTCTTCATTCATTTGATCTTCAATCACTGATACTCTTTATTCCAGTTGATCGAGTCAGTTACTGAAGTTTGTGCATTTGTCACATAGTTCTCGTACCATGGTTTTCATCTCTATCAGTTCTTTTATAACCTTCTTGGCATTGATTATTCTACTTATCCATTCATCCATTCTTTTTTCAAGGTTTTTAGTTTCTTTGTACTGGTTACCTAGTTCCTCCTTTAGCTCTGAGAAGTTTGATGGACTGAAGCCTTCTTCTCTCAATTCGTCAAAGTCATTCTCTGTCCAGCTTTGTTCCATTGCTGGCGACGAGCTGCTTTCCTTTGAAGGGGGAGATGCGCTCTGATTTTTTGAATTTCCAACTTTTCTGCTCTGCTTTTTCCCCATCTTTGTGGTTTTATCTGCCTTTGGTCTTTGATGATGGTGACATACTGATGGGGTTTTGGTGTGGGTGTCCTTTCTCTTCGTTAGTTTTCCTTCTAACAGTCAGGACCCTCAGCTGCAGGTCTGTTGGAGTTTGCTTGAGGTCGACTCCAGACCCTGTTTGCCTGGGTATCAGCAGCAGAGGCTACAGAAGATAGAATATTGCTGAACAGTGAGTGTTGCTGTCTGATTCTTGCTCTGGAAGCTTAGTCTCAGAGGTGTACCCCACCGTGTGATGTGTGAGGTGTTGGTCTGCACCTAGTAGGGGATGTCTCCCACTTAGGCTACTCAGGGGTCAGGGACCCACTTGAGCAGGCAGTCTGTCCATTCTCAGATCTCAAGCTCCATGCTGGGAGAACCACTGCTCTCTTCAAAGCTGTCAGACAGGGACTTTCACATCTGCAGAGGTTTACGCTGCTTTTTGTTTAGCTATGCCCTGTCCCCAGGGGTGGAGTCTACAGAGGCAGGCAGGCCTCCTTGAGCTGCAGTGAGCTCCACCCAATTTGAGCTTCCTAGCATTTTGTTTACCTATTTAAGTCTCAGCAATGGCAGGCGACCCTCCCCCAGCCTCACTGCCACCTTGCAGTTAGATCTCAGACAGGTACCAGCCATTGCAAAAACATGTCAAAATGTAAAGTCCATCAATGCTAGGAAGAAACTGCATCAACTAACGAGCAAAATAACCAGTTAATATCATAATGATAGGATCAAGTTCACACATAACACTATTAACCTTAAATGTAAATGGACTAAATGGTCCAATTAAAAGACATTGACTGGCAAATTGGATAAAGAGTCAAGACCCATCAATTTGCTGTATTCAAGAGACCCATCTCACATGCAGAGACACACATAGGCTCAAAATAAAAGGATGGAGGAAGATCTACCAAGCAAATGGAAAACAAAAAAAAGCAGGGGTTGAAATCCTGATAAAACAGACTTTAAACCATCAAAGATCAAAAGAGACAAAGAAGGCCATTACATAATGGTAAAGGGATCAATTCATCAGGAAGAGCTAACTATCCTAAATATATATGAACCCAATACAGGAGCACCCAGATTCATAAAGCAAGTCCTTAGAGACTTACAAAGAGACTTAGACTCCCATACAATAATAATGGGAGACTTTAACACCTCACTGTCAACATTAGACAGATCAACGAGACAGAAAGTTAACAAGGATATATAGGAATTGAACTCAACTCTGCACCAAGTGAACCTAATAGACATCTATAGAACTCTCCACCCCAAATCAACAGAATATACATTCTTCTCAGCACCACATCCCACTTATTCCAAAATTGACCACATATTTGGAAGTAAAGCACTCCTCAGCAAATGTACAAGAACAGAAATTATAACAAACTGTCTCTCAGACCACAGTGCAATCAAACTAGAACTCAGGACTAAGAAACTCAATCAAAACCGCTCAACTACATGGAAACTGAACAACCTGCTCCTGAATGACTACTGGGTACATAACGAAATGAAGGCAGAAATAAAGATGTTCTTTGAAACCAATGAGAACAAAGATACAATATACCAGAATCTCTGGGATACATTTAAAGCAGTGTGTAGAGGGAAATTTATAGCACTAAATGCCCACAAGAGAAAGCAGGAAAGATCTAAAATTGACACTCTAACATCACAATTAAAAGAACTAGAGAAGCAAGAGCAAACACATTCCAAAGCTAGCAGAAGGCAAGAAATAAGTAAGATCAGAGCAGAACTGAAGGAGATAGAGACACAAAAAACCCTGCAAAAAATCAATGAATCCAGGAGCTGGTTTTTTGAAAAGATCAACAAAATTGATAGACCGCTAGCAAGACTAATAGAGAAGAAAAGAGAGAAGAATCAAATAGACGCAATAAAAAATGGTAAAGGGGATATCACCACCACCCCACAGAAATATAAACTACCATCAGAGAATACTATAAACACCCCTATGCAAATAAACTAGAAAACCTAGAAGAAATGGATAATTTCCTGGACACTTACACTCTCCCAAGACTAAACCAGGAGGAAGTTGAATCCCTGAATAGACCAATAGCAGGCTCTGAAATTGAGGCAATAATTAATAGCCTGCCAACCAAAAAGAGTCCAGTACCAGATGGATTCACAGCCGAGTTCTACCAGAGGTACAAGGAGGAGCTGGTACCATTCCTTCTGAAACTATTCCAATCAATAGAAAAAGAGGGAATCCTCCCTAACTCATTTTATGAGGCCAACATCATCCTGATACCAAAGCCTGGCAGAGACACAACAAAAAAAGAGAATTTTAGACCAATATCCCTGATGAACATCGATGCAAAAATCCTCAATAAAATACTGGCAAACCAAATCCAGCAGCACATCAAAAAGTTTATCCACCGTGATCAAGTGGGCTTCATCCCTGGGATGCAGGGCTGGTTCAACATACAGAAATCAATAAACATAATCCAGCATATAAACAGAACCAAAGACAAAAACCACATGATTATCTCAATAGATGCAGAAAAGTCCTTTGACAAAATTCAACAGCCCTTCATGCTAAAAACTCTCAATAAATTCGGTATTGAGGGAACGTATCTCAAAATAATAAGAGCTATTTATGACAAACCCACAGCCAGTATCATACTGAATGGGAAAAAACTGGAAGCATTCCCTTTGAAAACTGGCACAAGACAGGGACGCCCTGTCTCACCACTCCTATTCAACATAGTGTTGGAAGTTCTGGCTAGGGCAATTAGGCAAGAGAAAGAAATCAAGGGTATTCAGTTAGTAAAAGAAGTCAAACTGTCCCTGTTTGCAGATGACATGATTGTATATTTAGAAAACCCCATCGTCTCAGCCCAAAATCTCCTTAAGCTGATAAGCAACTTCAGCAAAGTCTCAGGATACAAAATCAATGTGCAAAAATCACAAGCATTCTTATACACCAGTAACAGACAAACAGAGAGCCAAATCATGAATGAACTCCCATTTGCAATAGCTTCAAAGAGAATAAAATACCTAGGAATCCAACTTACAAGGGATGTAAAGGACCTCTTCAAGGAGAACTACAAACTGCTGCTCAGTGAAATAAAAGAGGACACAAACAAATGGAGGAATATACCATGCTCGTGGATAGGAAGAATCAATATTGTGAAAATGGCCATACTGCCCAAGGTAATTTATAGATTCAATGCCATCCCCATTAAGCTATCAATGACTTTCTTCACAGAATTGGAAAATCTACTTTAAAGTTCATATGGAACCAAAAAAGACCCTGCATTGCCAAGACAACCTTAAACCAAAAGAACAAAGCTGGAGGCATCACGCTACCTGACTTCAAACTATACTACAAGGCTACAGTAACCAAAACAGCATGGTACTGATACCAGAACAGAGATATAGACCAATGGAACGGAACAGAGCCCTCAGAAATAATACCACACATCTACAGCCATCTGATCTTTGACAAACTTGACAAAAAGAAGAAATGGGGAAAGGACTCCCTATTTAATAAATGGTCCTGGGAAAATTGGCTAGCCATAAGTAGAAAGTTGAAACTGGGTCCTTTCCTTATTCCTTATACGAAAATTAATTCAAGATGGATTAGAGACTTAAGTGTTAGACCTAAAACCATAAAAACCCTAGAAGAAAACCTAGGCAATACCATTCAGGACACAGGCATGGGCAAGAACTTCATGTCTAAAACACCAAAAGCGATGGCAACAAAAGCCAAAATTGACAAATGGGATCTAATTAAACTAAAGAGCTTCTGCACAGCAAAAGAAACTACCATCAGAGTGAACAGGCAACCTGCAGAATGGGAGAAAATTTTTGCAATCTACTCATCTGACAAAGGGCTAATATCCAGAACCTACAAAGAACACAAACAAATTTACAAGAAAAATACAAACAACCCCATCAAAAAGTGGGCAAAGGATATGCACAGACACTTCTCAAGACATTCATACAGCCAACAGACACATTAAAAAATGCTCATCATCACTGGCCATCAGAGAAATGCAAATCAAAACCACAATGAGATACCATCTCACACCAGTTAGAATGGCAATCATTAAAAAAATCAGGAAACAACAAGTGCTGGAGAGGATGTGGAGAAATAGGAACACTTTTACACTGTTGGTGGCACTGTAAACTAGTTCAACCATTGTGGAAAACAGTGTGGCAATTTCTCAAGGATCTAGAACTAGAAATACCATTTGACCCAGCCATCCCATTACTGGGTATACACCCATTGGATTATAAATCATGAGCTATAAAGACACATGCACATATATGTTTGTTGAAGCACTATTCACAATAGCAAAGACTTGGAATCAAATGTCCATCAGTGACAGACTGGATTAAGAAAATGTGGCACATATACACCATGGAATACTATGCAGCCATAAAAAAGGATGAGTTCGTGTCCTTTGTAGGGACATGGATGCAACTGGAAACCATCATTCTCAGCAAACTATCGCCAGAACAGAAAACCAAACACTGCATGTTCTCACTCATAGGTGAGAATTGAACAATGAGATCACTTGGACACAAGAAGGGGAGCATCACACCCTGGGGCCTACTGTGGGGGGGTAGGGGGTAGGGATAGCATTAGGAGATATACCTAATGTAAATGATGAGTTAATGGGTGCAGCACACCAACACGGCATATGTATACATGTGTAACAAACCTGCACCTTGTGCACATGTACCCTAGAACTTAAAGTATAATAGTAAAAAAAAAAAAAAAAAAGAAAATACAATATCAGACGAGACAAAAGAAAAAGAATAAAAAAGAGTGAAGCACACCTACAAGATCTAATCCAAAAAAGACTACTCTAAGACATTTAATAATCAAGCTCTGAAAAGTCAGGGATGAAGAAGAAATCCTAAAATCTGCAAGAGAAAAGAAAATGATGACATACAATGGAGCTCCAATACCTGTGGCAGCAGACTTCTCAGTGGAAACTTTACAGGCCACATGAGAGCGGCATGACATATTTAAAATGTTGAAGGACAAAACAAACAAAAAAACAAACAAAGACTTGTATCCTAGAATAGTATATCCAGCAACAATATTCTTCAAATACGAAGGAGTAATAATGACTTTCCCAGACAAACAAAAGCTGAGATATTTTATCCCACCTGTCTCACAAGAAATGCTAGATGGAGTTCTTCAGTCTGAAATGAAGGGACATTCCTGAGCAATAAGAAATCATCCAAAGGTGTAAAGCTAGCTGGTAATAGTAAATATAAAAAAAACACAGAGGCCGGGCGCGGTGGCTCACGCCTGTAATCCCAGCACTTTGGGAGGCCGAGGCGGGCGGATCACGAGGTCAGGAGATCGAGACCATCCTGGCTAACACGGTGAAACCCCGTCTCTACTAAAAATGCAAAAAATTAGCCGGGCGAGGCGGCGGGCGCCTGTAGTCCCAGCTACTCGGGAGGCTGAGGCAGGAGAATGGCGTGAACCCGGGAGGCGGAGCTTGCAGTGAGCCCAGATCGCGCCACTGCACTCCAGCCTGGGCGACTAAGCGAGACTCTGTCTCAAAAAAAAAAAAAAAAAAACCACAGACTATTATCACTGTAATTGTGGTGCATAAACTATTCATATCTTGAGTAGAAAGACTAGAAGATGAACTGATCAAAATAATAACTATGACAACTTTTTAATGCATAGACAGTAAAGTAAGATATAAATAGAAACAATAAAAAGTTAAAAAGCATAGGATAAAGGTAGAGGTTTTATTAGTTTCCTCTTTGATAGTGTTATTAGTTTTCTCTTTGTTTTTATGCAATCAGTGTTGTCATCAGTTTAAAGTAAAGAGTTATAAGATAGTCTTTGCAAATCTCATGGTAACCTCAAATCAAAAACATACAATAGATACACAAAAAATAAAATAGCAAGAAATTAAAACATTCAAAGAAAATCACCTTCACTATAAGGAATACAGGAAAGAAGGTAAGAAGGAAGAGAAGACCACAAAACAACTAGAAAACAAATAACAAACTGGCAGGAATAAGTTTTACTTACCAAGAATAATGTTAAATGTAAGTGGACTAAATTATCCAATTAAAGACATACAAAAGTTGAATGAATTAAAGAAAAAAGACTCAACCATTTGTCATCTACAGGAAACACACTGTACCTGTAAAGATACATGTAGATTAAGGGATGAACAAAGATATTCTATATCAGTGGAAGTCAAGAAAAGAGCAGGAGTAGATCTACTTACATTTGACAAAATAGCATTCAAGCCAAAACTATACAAAGAATCAAAGAAGATTGTTATATAATTATAAAGGGTTAATTCAACAAGTGGATATAACAATTGTAAATATATATATGCACCCAACACTGGAACACCCAGGTGTATAATGCAAATATTATTAGAGCAAAGAGAGAGGTAGACCCCCAATATAATAATAACTAGAGACATCAATACCCCACTTTCAGCATTGGACAGATCATCTGGACAGAAAGTCAACAAAGAAACATCAAATTTAATCTGCACTATAGAATAAATGGGCCTAATAGATATTTGCAGAACATTTCATCCAATGGCTGCAGAATTCATATTCCTCTCCCCAGCACATAGGTCATTCTCAAGGATAAACTATATGTTAGGCCACAAAACAAGTCTCAAACATTTCAGAAAAATTGAAACAATATCAAGAAGCTTCACTGACCACAATGGAATGAAACTAGAAATCAATAACAGGAAGAATTTTGGAAACTATACAAACATGAAAATTAAGCAACATGCTCCTGAATGAACAGTGGGTCAATTAAGAAATTAGTAAGGAAATTTAAAAAATTCTTGAAACAAATGATAATAGAAAGAAAATATACCAAAATTTGTGGGATACAGTAAAAGCAGTAATACTTAGAGGAGAGTTTATAGCTATAAATGCCTACATCAAACAAGTAGAAAAACATCAAATCAACATTTTAATTATGCATCTTAAGGACAAGCAAAGCAAGAGCAAACCGAATCCAAAATTAGTAGAAGAAAAGAAATAGTAAAGATCAAAGCAGAAAAAAATGAAATTGAAATAAAAAATATGTAAATGATAAATAAACCTAAAAATTGATATTTTGAAGAAAAAATAAAATTTATAAAACTTTAGTCAGGCTAAGTGAAATGGACAGAAAACACAAATAAATAAAATCAGAGGTGAAAAAGAAGATATTATAATCAATACTGAAGAAATCCAAAGGATCATTAGAGTATACTATGAGCAACTATATGCTCAATACATTGGAAAATCTAGAAGGAATAAATGTATTCCTAGATATTCCTAGACCTTGGTATGTTCCTATAACTTCCCAATATTGAACTATGAAGAAATCCAAAACCTAAACAATCTAATAACAAGTAACAAGATGAAAGCCGTAATCAAAATCTCCCAGCAAAGAAAAGCCTGAGACTCAATGGCTTCAGTGCTGAGTTTTACCAAACATTTCAACAAGAACTACTACCAATCCTGCTCAAACTATTCTGAAAAATAGAGGAAGAGGAGATGCTTCCAAACAGAATCTATGAAGCCAGTATTACCCTGACCAAAACCAGACAAAGAGACATCAAAAAAAGAAAACTACAGGCCAATATCCTTGATGAATATTGATGCAAAAATCTTCAACAAAATACCATCAAACCAAATTCAACACTACATTAAAAAGATCATTTGTCCTGACCAAATGAGATTTATCCTTGTGATGCAAGGCTGGTTCAACAAATCCAAATCAATCAAAGTCATAAATCATATCAAGAGAACAAAGAACAAAAACCGTATGATCATTTCAGTTGATGCTGAAAAAGCATTCAATAACATTAAACATCCTTTTATAATAAAAATTCTCAAATAACTAGGTATAGAAGAAACATACCTCAATATAATAAAAAGCCATATATGATAGACCCACAGCTAGTATCATCCTGAATGGAGAAATACTGAAAGCCTTTCCTCTAATATTCAGAACATCACAAGGATGTTCACTTTCTCCACTATTATCAAACATAGGACTGGAAGTCCTAGCTAGAGCATTCAGACAAGAGAAAAAAACAAAGAGCACCCAAATCTTAAAGAAAGAAGTCAAATTATCCTTGTTTGCAGATGATATGATCTTGTATTTGGAAAACCCTAAAGACTTCAACCCAAAACTACTAGAACTGATAAATGAATTCAGTAAAGTTGCAAGACATGAAATCAACATACAAACATCAACAGCATTTGTTGGGAATAGGCCCCAAATCTGGCCATAAACTGGCCCCCAAACTGGCCATAAACAAAATCTCTGCAGCACTGTGATATGTTCGTGATGGCCATGATGCCCCCACTGGAAGACTGTGGGTTTACCATAATGAGGGCAAGGAACACCTGGCCCGCCCAGGGGGCAAACCACTTGAAGGCATTCTTAGACCACGAACAATAGCATGAGCGATCTGTGCCTTAAGGATATGCTCCTGCTGCAGGTAACTAGCCAGAGTCCATTCCTTTATTTCAGCCCATCCCTTTGTTTCCTGTAAGGAATACTTTTAGTTCATCTATAATCTATAGAAACAATGCTTATCACTAGCTTGCTGTCAATAAATATGTGGGTAAATCTCTGTTCGAGGCTCTCAGCTCTGAAGGCTGTGAGACCCCTGATTTCTCACTCCACACCTCTATATTTCTGTATGTGTGTCTCTAATTCCTCTAGCGCCACTGGGTTAGGGTCTCCCCGACCAAGCTGGTCTCAGCAGCATTTTTATATTCCAGCAGCAAATAAGCTGAAAAAGAAATCAAGAGTGTAATCTCATTTGCAATACCTACAAATATACAAACAAGCTGAAAAAGAAATCAAGAGTGTAATCTCATTTGCAATACCTACAAATATAATAAAATGCATAGGAGTTAACCAAAATAGTGAAAGATCTATACAATGAAAATTTTGCAACATTGATGAAAGAAATTAAAGAGGACATCTGAAAATATGTAATATTTTATGTTCACTGACTGTAAGAATAAATATTGTTTAAATGTCTATACTACTCAAAACAATCTATAGATTCAATGGAATCCCTATCAAAATATCAATGACATTCTTCACAGAAATAGATAAAACAATCTTAAAATTTATATGGAACCACAAAAGACTCAGAATACCCAAAGCCATCCTGAGAAAAAGAACACAACTGGAAGAATCACATTATCTGACTTCAAATTATACTACAAAGCTAATATAACCAAAACAGCATGGTGCTGGCATGAAAACAGACACATACACCAATAGAACAGCATAAAGAACCCAGAAACAAATCCACACACCTACAATGAACTCATTTTCAACAAAGGGGCCAAGAACACACATTGAGGATGGGACAGCTTCTTCAATAAACGGTGCTGAGAAAACTGGATGTCCATATGCAGAAGAATTGAAACTAGACCCATATCTCTCACCATATAGAAAAATCAAACTAAATGGATTAAAAGCTTAGATCTAAGACCTCCGACTATGAAACTATTAAAAGAAAACATTTGTGGATTGGACTGGGAAAATTTTTTTGAGTCATAATGCACAAGAATAATCAACCCAAGCTAAAATAGACAGATTGAACTACATCAAGTTAAAAAGCTTTGGGAAAGCAAAGGAAACAAATAAAAAGTGAAGGCACAACCCACAGAATTGGGAGAAAATATTTGCAAACTATACATATGACAACGGATTCATAACCAGAATATATATAAGTAGTCTAAACAATTCAATAGGAAAAAAAATCTGATTTAAAAATAGGCAAATAATCCAAATAGACATTTCTCAAAAGAAGACACACAAATGGCAAACAGATATATGAAAAGATGCTTCACATCATTGATTATCAGAAAAATGTAAGTCAAAACCATAGTGAAATATCTTCAATTAAAATGGCTTATATCCAAAAGACAGACAATAACAAATGCTTGTGAGGATGTGGAAAAATGAGAACCCTCGTGCACTATTGGTGGGAATGTAAATTAGTACAACCACTATGGAGAACAGTTTGGAGGTTCTTCACAAAACTAACAATAGAGCTACCATTTGATCCAGCAATCCCACTTCTATGTATATACCCAAAAGAAAGAAAATTGGTATATTAAAGAGATATCCTCACTTCCATTTTTATTGCAGCACTATTTTCACAATAGCCAGAATTAGAAGCAACCTAAGCCTTCATCAACAGAAAAATAGAAAAAGAAAATGTGGTGCATATATGCAATGGAGTACCATTCAGCCATAAAAAAGAATGAGATTCTGTCATTAACAACAACATGGATGGAAATACAGGCCATTCTGTTATGTGAAATAAGTCAGGCACAGAAAGACAAACTTTGCATGTTCTTACTTATTTGTGGAAGCTAAAAATTAAAGCAATTAAGCCCATAAAAATAGATAGTAGAAGGATGATTACTAGATCCTGGGGAGGGTAATGTGGGGTAGAGGGAAGTGGGGATGGTTAATGGATACAAAATATAGTTAGATAGAATGAAGAAGATCTAATATTTGATAGCACAACATAGCACAACATAGTAACTACAGTCAACAATAATTTATTGTCCATTTAAAAATAACTGAAAGAGAATAGATTGTTTGTGATTATGACTCATTGTATGACTGTATATCGAAATATCTAATATCTAATGTTCATATATTGAATAAATATGTAAACCTACAACGGTTTTTTGAATATTAAAAAATCAAGAATTCTATGTGAACATAAGTTGTTTGTACTTAATGTATTAGTTCACCTCAGATTACTATAATAATTGTATAAGACAACTCTGATCTTGTTTTCAAAAAAGTTTTACTCTATAATCTATTGATTCCTATGAAACCACCCCAGGAGGTATAATTTCCTTGCATGTCATTACCAGTTTTATCTATTCCAACTTTACCACTACCACTTGCCCTGTTTTTTTCTCTTCATTTCCTTGGGGGAAAAATATTGTAAAAATGTTAGTAGGAGATCCTCTGGTCTGCTAAGCCATCTTTATGAAATCATTTAAAACCATACAAAGAACTTGAATGATCTGAAAAGTTTCCCAAAATGGGATTCCAGTAATTGTCATTTGGCAGGATATTCATGCTTAAACACAGAGAAGTGGGTTTTGCTTTAGAGTGTCTCAGAAACATCAACATGATAATATGTGTTATGAGTATAATATGTTATGTTTCTCAAATATACTTGACCATAGAGCATCTTATTAACACCTTCTGAAATAGCATCCCATTTACATTTTATCTAGCAGTGTTCTCTGAAACAGTTTGAGAAGTGGTGTTCTCGTCTAGACCAACCTGTTATGTGATCTATGAGCCACCAGCTTTTGCTATTCCTCATGTACACAGAAATTTAAAAATTTTCTGATGTCCTTTTTAGTCATCATACAACACTAATGAGGAAAGGTCCAATAATAAAGAAATAAATTTGTTGGTTTTTTAGTGAAGTTTGGTTGGCCTCACACTGGTGTACAAGAGACTTCTCTGCTCAAACCTCCTCCAGTAGCCCCTAGCCTAATAGCTTGTCAAATCACAATGTAATTCATTCTTTTTCCCCCTCTTGAACCTGCTGGAAGAGTTAGTATGTAAATTTCAACCTATTTTTAAGGGTTATTTTCACTCAAGTGAAATCTATCAAGGAAGGAGGGTTATTTTTACAGCATACAGCTACTGCTGATCACCATGGCAACCGGCCTGGTGAAATGCAATAAAGCATCCCTCTGTTATCGTAAACACAAAAGGGAAACACTGAAATCTAAAAGAAAGGCAATTATTGTAGGGGAAAGAAACAACACGCCAATGGAACATTTGCAATATTGTGTGACTTCACAGAGCTGGATAATATTTCCAAAGCTAGCTCTGTCCAGCCTTTCAGCTCTACTAGTTGTGACTAAACAAAGGTTGGGTTAACAGTCCTTGGGAGAAGTTGTTTTTATTTCTAACTGATAAAATCATACATTACTTCAAACTAATGTAAACTTTTTCTCATTTCTTAAATCATAAAATGGGCTTAGAAAATATAGACATTAGGAAGTAGGAAAAAAAATACCCATATCAGTCTGCTTTTCGTTTCGGGAATATTTTATTGTTGACAGTGGAATTATGGATAGAAAAAAAGAGAATAGTCTGTATAGATCACAGAATTATTTTATATATAGCTTCTTCTCCTCCCTTAATTGACTTTTACTGGGCTATTGGTAAATTCCAAGTAGACAAAAGCAGAGACATTGTCAACAACTGCTAAAATTTAGATTGAATAAGCTCTAAGATTTATGTCAAATTTAGGGATTCCAGAGTACTTAGAAAACACACAAAAATAAACAAAAGTTAAAGGATAAGAATTTTTGTGCCCATATTATAGATTAAGGAGCTGGGGTCCATAAGTGTTCACATTAAAAATAAGCTGAATACAGAAGAGTGTCTTGGAATTATAGAAAGAGCAGTGGATCAAGAACTTTGACTAAGGAAACTTAACAAGGCATTCTGTTTTTTGAGGGTTTCTTCACCTACCCACAGATTGAGAATCAGTTTTTCCTTTTCCCATAAGGATCCCCTCTAACTAGTATATTTAGGACTTAGAGAGGACTGCTCTATATCTGCTCCTGGGCTATGACCTTGACCACTGCTCCAATGTGCTGGCTGGCCACCATTCACTTAGCTACAGCTCATGGCCTGTAGATCATAGCACACACTCTTCCTCTGGTGCAAATCTGCCTCTGCTTCATGGGGCTCTGTGGAGGTGGGCAGAGTGTTTTCCTTCAGATGGCTACCATGCTGAGTTTGGGTTTATTGACTTTACTGTGTTTGCGTAAAACTAAAGGGAATTACATCATATGAAACAAGACAGTAAAACTGGCAGGTCATATATAACATTTATAGTCTAAGAAAGTACCCAGGGTTAAACATTTCATGTGTACAGTTCAGTCATAAAACTTGCCTTCTAGTCTGTAATTTTCTCTGAAAAACACTTTCCTCTTGTCTTCTTCTTCTAATTTTTACCACATACATTTCTAGACTCTTGAAAGAACACTATCTCCTGCTCACAGAAATTGGGCTTATTCCAAGATTCATCCTCCTGCCTCCATCAATACATTTCATTATTCATGAAACAAATATTTATCAAGTGCTTACTATGTGTCAAATAATGACCCATGCCTTGGTGATGTAGCAATGAAGGAAATAGGTGAAAATTTGTGCTTCATAGAGTTTATGTTGTAGGAGAGGAGGTAGACAATAAATGGATAAACTAAATATGCAATGTATCAGATGAAAATAAGTTTTATGGAGAAAAACAAAGCAAGGAAGAAGTCTGATGAATGCAGGATTTCAGGGGAGGGTACAATTTTTAACAGGGCGTTTAAGGAAGACCATATTGAGATGTTGACATTGGAGTTAAGAACCAAAGGAGATGAGAAAATAAAGCACATAAATAGAAGGAGAAATTAGTATTCCAGGTTACATGAGTAAAAATGCACTAGCATTGAGGCAGGAGCATTCCTGGCATATTCTTGGAGGCTATTCTGGCTACATAAAGGGAAGAATAGTGGGTGATAAGATGGAGAGGTGCAGAGGAACAGCTTCTGTGGGTTTACATGTGTCATTGTAAGGACTCTGGCATTAAACAGAGGAGTATCATGATCTGATCTATATTTTAATGACACAACTCTGGATTTTGTGTTGAGAATATACTGTAGGCAGACAAAGCAGACAGCCTAATTAGGAGGCTATTGCAATAATCCAGGAGAGAAACAGATGGCAGCTGGGCAAAGATGATAGCCGAAGTGAAGACAAGTAATTTTCTTCTACATATATATTTGTATACATCTATGTATTTAAGACATAGACTAAAGGATTTTCTGATGGCTTTCTAAATCTAAGTTATGGTACCTAAAATGATGTTTCAGTGCCTCAGGCAGGATAGTCCATATTGAATTGTGTAAGTTCCAAAAATATTCCAGGTTGGGAGATGGCACTCAAATCTAGCCACCTCTGAAGTTTTCTCACCAGTGAGAGTTACAAACACACCTTTTTATTCTTTTTATGATCCAACAGATATATGTTAGGTCTCTCTCTCTCTCATACACACACCAACCCACCACCATCATATACCATGCATGCATGCATGCATGCACACAGATATACACAGGTAAACACATATGCACACACACCTCACGAGGAGAAACAATAATGCTTAAAGATATTTAATGTAAACTATTGCTTCACCAAGTATGTCCATTGATTAATGATGGCCTCCAGAAAGTATCCTGTAATTTGACAGATGCAGAAAAAATATAAACAATATCCTCTTAATACATTTCACAAACTTGAAATGTAAAATTATAGTTTTTTAAAGACATTTGGTAGGAGTCTTAAAAGAAACACATTTTTTAAAAGTCTGAATATGCATTCAGGAATTGCATTGATAAGTTCACCTTCAATGACATTCACTTAACAGGGTACAGTTCATTTCAGCCAATGTATTTTCATGTTATTGCCATTTATGTTAAACTTGCATCTCTCTTGTTGCATGCTGTAGCTACAATTCTCAAAAATAGGGCAATGTCTCAAAAGTGGCTTTTGGAAACATAAAGAAGTGATAAAGTAATAACTATAAATACCAGAAGCCATAGTTAGATGAGCTGTGAACAGGACTTTGCTACATACTTCTACAAGTCCATCTGTGAGTGTGGGAATTACACCAAGTGGTTTCAAAATTAAAGAGAATATAAAAGTATAAAGATGAATTTCTAAACACTGGATCTTCCTGGACTGCAGATGCATTCACCTTTAGCCCTTAGTGCCTTATATGTTTTTATAAGTAGTGTAAGGTCACTGAAGTTTTGTGCCATTACAGAACGAAGCACAGTAAACTTTCCAGAACATTAATTGTTTCCCCCTGAATGAAATGGCTTAAGTATAAAATAAATACATTTTTTATTATCAAAAACAAGGAAAAGTGAAAACTCTAGAGATATTATTCAAAATTACACTCTTTGGATTCGTGAACACCCCATATGGTGCTCAGGCTCTTACCATAAAACTTGTGCAACATTAATGACAAAGGGATTCCTTGGAGCTGACTCAGAATAAACCACTAGCAATTGTGGAGTTGAATGACACTATTTGGACATTAATGGCACAAAGTGAAAGAGCAAATCCTATTGTTTATATCTGGAGGCAGGTATTGAGTTTTATGTGAGGATGAAACGACAGGTGTTAAGAGTATGAAACAGCTCTTAACACGTATCTAGTACCAATATGAGAGAAAAATATTAGACGACAATTTTGTTAATCACAAAGGAGCCATGATATATAGACAATATAATGTTTTTGATTACTTTGTAAGACATGATATAAACTGAAAGTGATACATTGTGATCAATACTAACAGAAAAAACAGCTATAGAATAAAAAAGAAGATACACTTGAAGGCCAATCCACACAACATCATCACCAGAGACTACTTATTGGCCAATATATGGCTCATCATCGCAATTCACTATTGAAAGAAATAGTGAATTGTGAAGATGATCAACTTTTACCTTTTTTTTCAACATGCCAGGACAGATTATTTCTAAGACAACACTAGTAGTCTAGTCTTAGTACATTTCTAGCTCTGCAGTAGTGGCTTGTTCCAGTGGTCAAACTGATGATAAATGGTGTGCCTACCACTTTGGGCCCAAATATTTATTTACTTTTTTAAAGTCAGGGTTGTCTATGGTGCAAATATTTTAATCCCCAAAATTTTACTTTTTGTCGTTACTTAACTTTTGTCAGTTACTGAGATCAATAAGCCATTATTTGTAATATTTTAGAACTATGTAAAAATACTGCAGTAGTAATGTAAAGAAATACTTTTCAGAGTTAATGAATTTCCATTTTTATTTTAGATTCAGGGGGTACCCGTGCAGATTTGTTACAAGCGTATATTGCGTGATGCTGAGGTTTGGGCTTCTGTTAATCCTGTCACACAGACAGTGAACATAGTACCCAGTAAGAAGTTTTCCCTGGCCCCTCACTCCTTCTTCCTCCCACCTTTTGGAGTCCCCAGTCTCTATAATTTCCATATTTATGTCCATGTGTACCCAAGGTTTAGCTCCCACTTATAAATGACAACATGCAATCTTTGGTTTTCTGTTACATGTGTTTTAATCTTTTACTATGACTTTAAAATTCGTTGAGTAGGAAAAACCTATTCCTGACTCTGAGTTTCAAAAAAAAACAGGAAGTGGGAGGACTAGTACTGTGACTTTTTTTATGCTTACTGTTTACTAATAGAGAGCCCTTTGGTTACTTTGGTTTAAAGACACTACCTCAGTTCATAAGTAAGTCACTGAACTCCAATATTGATTTCATGACAAATCCCCTCATCACAATCAGCATCTTGTGTGCTGGCTGCTTACATAGCTAGGGGAGTTAGTTGGCCCTTCTTTTTCTTCCCTTGCTTAGCATTTCTTCTCCAGTCCCAGTTAGATATTTGCTGTTTTAACCACTCTGGGGAGAGAAAACTGTAGCAAAAGATGCCAACCCTACTTGGGTAGTGCAGTTGTCTTCTAGTCTAGGGCTCCTTGTGGGCGGATGAACAAAGATGGAGTCTCTCTTAGATTTCTTTCATAAGTAGCACTTCCCTGAGTGAGCCCTTTCTGCTGTAACTCCAGTGACATTGACAGGACTTTCCTTGAAGTGGCCTTTCTCCCATCATTCATGGTTCACTAGTGATCCACTCCACACCTAGAATCCCTCTGTTGAACCCTCATTGAGTTTCCAGGTTCTCTTCTTGAGCAGAACATAAAACGTCTCCAAGGTGATGTTTTTCCACTGTGGACTGCCTCTGTCCCACTAAAAGCATGCATACATTACAGCCACCTGTTTTGATAGTTTACATTTTGGCCCATCACTTTGGCTTACTGCATCTATTGCATCTAGGTTTTTTGGCAAAGCTTCACTTTTAACACGGTGTGCAATTTCAAACAACACCTTCCCTTTAATTCTTGACCACTAGCCACAAGCGGGCTATTATGACTACTTGGCTCTACTTCTACATTTGTTTAGTCAGTTCACTTTTCAGCCTTCTAAATTAATATTTTACACTTCCTTCACACTTCTCAAACCATCACAATTTCTATCTCATTGTCTGATGATATTCCTTTTTATCTCACTGAGAAAATAAAAGCAATCAAATGAGAACTTCCACACTCCCACCACCAAATGTACCAAGCAATCTGCATATGTCCCTATATATTTTACCTCTCCAATCATTAAATGCATCAACTTTCCCAACCCTTATCTAAAATGAATTTCTCCGCTTATTCTCCGGATCTGAAGATGACTGCATCTAAAATAGCACTACTCTTCCATCTTTTACCTTCTCTCCTTTGCTATTAAAATTTCTCACTCTATTTTGTCACTCACATGAGTATGCAAATATGCCACATACATCATTATGCGGTGCCTTATTTTTTACCTTCCTTTACAGAAAAACTCCTTAAAAACAGATTTTTATTCTGTGTATCTCTATTTTTGTTCCTCCAATTCTTTCTTGAATCGACTCCAGTTAGGCTTCTATCACCCTACGCTGATCTAAGGAATGTCACCAATGGCTATGCCTCTAAATTGCATTAACTTGACCTAAGACACTTGACACTAGGTTTTTCCCTCTTTCACCTTCTTCCCTTGGCCCAACAATTGTAGTCTGTCTTGGCCCTCCTTCTTCACTGGATGCTCTTTTTGTCTCCTTTATTGGTTTCCCCTATCTTATTAATAGTGACTTTGTGCAAGTTACTTACATTTTCCAAATCTCCTCATCTATAAAGTGGGGTTATAACAGTATCTGACTCATAGGATTGTTTTTAGGGTTAAATGAATGAATACATTTAAATTGCTTAAAACAAGTCCAATCCAAGGTAAAAGCAGTCTGTAGGTGTTGGCTTTTATCATCCTCCTCATGATCAATATCATCACCATCACCATTATTATACTGACCGAAGTGCCCCCAGGGCTCATTCTACAGAGCCTCTCCTTTATTCTATTTATATCACTCCTTCAGTGATTTCCTCAGTTTTATGACTCAATACCAGAAAACACTTGATAATTCCCAAATTCCTGTGTCTAGTCCTATTTTTCTCATGAGCGCCAGACTCTAATATGTGACATCCTTCTCAACATTCTCACTTGATATTCAATAGTCATTTCAAACTTGAAATGCCAAAATGAGCACCTGATTTCCTCCCTAAACCTATAGCTCCCAAGATTTGTGCCTTTTCAGTAAATTGCAATTCTATTCTATTACTCAGGCCAAAACCTTAGTCTTCTAAGTAGCCTCCTTCCTCTACCTATTTTGACATCTATAATTTACTTTAGAATGTTAAGTATCATCAGTAGGATAGTATAAATATTCCAGTAATATTAAGCTTAAATCTGGGGGATACTCAGCTAACATACTATGAAAAATCCCCAGTCCTGGCATAGTCAGTCAGTATCTTATCAGTCAGAACATCATTCCAGAAGTGGCCACTGCAAGCCCTTCTGTTATCTCTGTCTCATTGGGCAAACAACATTTGCTGATTAGCATACTGGATGTCAAATTTGATTTTTATTGGTTTAACTAGCAACCTATTAATTAGCATGATGGATGTTAGAAGTGGGCTGGTGTGTCTGTGTGCGTGTGCGCGTGTGTGTGTGTGTGTGTGTGTAAAATTAAAGCCTTTAGGATTCAAGGATAGGCTTGAAGAACTTGGAGATTTTTCCCACCCTGTATGCAAATATTCCTTCAATGCCTATATTCTGCAGTTCTTAGAGATCAGTCTCATGAGGTTGGCTCCCTAATCGTTTATGTCCAGCCAATAATTTAGAACTTCTGATTGCATGATTCTGACTGTAGCACATAGAATCCTGGTTCCTGCCTTGGAAAAGTTGCCTGGTCTGCCTAGAGCTCATTTTTCTTACAGCATGTGAGAGCTTGACTTTATTAAGTATGTCTAGGTGAGTCTACAAAATATTTTGTGCCTGTTGCCAAAAAAATGTGTGGCCAGTAAATAACTCTGTGTGTCACAAAATTGGGTCTGAGATTTTGCTTATTATAATCAGACATTTTATTATGAAGTTGTGAGGAAATAGCTCTGCCTTACAACTTCAGACTTCTTTAGCAGTTATAATTAGTTACAGGGAATAACCTAAATATTGCACATGACCATATTGATTTAGAATTAGTTTACAACACTCTTTCTCTCACACTGCTTACTTAGTCCATCAGTAAATACCCCACTGAGCTCCACAGACAGGAACTGTTTTGTCCACAACTATATCCTGCGCACTTAGGACTGTGCTTGCCACAGAGTAGGCTCTTAATAAGTACACTTTTATTGTTAAACAAATACTTCTCATGCATGCAAAATAAAATTTCATATCTACGTAATGTTTTAACTTTTAAATCATCTTGGATCAGTTTTTACATTATTATTTCTTATGTGTACCAAACCTTTATCAGACAGTTCTTAGAAATCCTTAGCTTCAGAAGCAATCACCTAATACTAAAGGTAGAGGAGAAATATTTTCCAAAGTAACCTATGTATAAGGCTTTAGTTCTTACTGCCATACTTGTGTTTTCCATTCCCAAGTAAAGCAACATTAATTTCATTCATTCATACCTCTCCCCGGAACACTGTGCCCCCTTGGGCCTGCCCGGGTGAGGAATAAGACTCTTTGCCGACCCATGTACCTCTTAATGGCTGTTCACCTAGCTACACAAAGAACCCACAGAAGCTTTGAAATTACTTCTTGTAAAGACCTGATGACTTTCTTGGATAAGGACTTTGTATAGGTTGTAGGGAGAGGGAGAAAGAATGACCCGAAACTGAGAGATTTTTTTTTTTCCTTTTGTTGTTCTAAGAGGAGGCTGCTGAAGTCTCTCAGATCCCTTCTAGCTCTCTGAGCCTCTCTTATTTCAAGCAGCAAAATGGCAAGAGCGCAAACGCCTTGCTTAGTCAAATCTTGTGATTTACAAATTAGGTATTTGTGTGAACTCAATAAAACCATAGTCCTGATTTCTTCCCATCCCCTACCCCAGCCAGGTGTGGGGTACCAAGTGGGGTGGGGAGAACAGCTTGAGAAGGGAGTTAAACGTGTCTGTGCATTCCTTGGCAGGTAGAAGACACAAGCCAAAAGTGTAAAAGAAGGAAAACAAGCAATAGATGAAAAGAGTGGGGGAAAAGAAAATTTAAAAAGTAGATTTCAGATAGAAGAGGAACTTGGTCTATCTTTTGAACTATAACCAAACTGAGCAGGTTTTAACAACCAGGAAGTCTCCACTCTTATTCTCCTTTTTCTTCTTACTTCCTTCGTTTTCAAATTTTTCTACTTTTCTTTCTTTCCTTCTGCCAAAATCTAAAAAGGTAATTACATGTCAGCGAGAAAGGCAGGACTTTCATAAATCCTTGTGGTTTTTCACTTCAAGCTTTTTTAAAGAAACAATATATGATCAGGAATAATGCCATGTGGAGAATTAGGTCCTGTTGCACAAGCAGGATAATTGAATACGGGATACGTTCTTAGTGCTGATTGTTACCTTTCCCCTCCTTATACATTCAAATCTACCTAGTTTTTCTCTACTCCAAGAATTTAGTCCCAAATTCTAGAAAGAAAAGTTTACAGGACAAACTCTCAGAAGTATAAGTTTTGGTTCTGGTCCCAGGCCCCTCCAGCTAGTTATGTGGCTTTGGTGTATGTCACTTACCTTAAGTCATAATTACTATTCTATATTTTGTCCATTGATTTTTCTGCCTTCATCTTCCATTCTGGTCATTCTCACAGAATATTCAGTGTAAATGGATGATTATATGTGGCAGTTCACTTAAATGTGAATGCAGGTACCTCCTCACGACATTTTATGCAAATCATATATGATGATGTATATTGAGTACTTTGAAAACTGTAAAGCACTATACAAATATTATTCATTTATATCACTCCCTCCCTGCTTTTTGTACCCTTGTCCTTCTTGCATGGAAATGTACCAAAGGATGTGAGTTCAATGAATACATGTAAGTTCCTCTCCAGAAATGCCATTGTAAGTGGTAGTTATAATGTCAGATTTCAGCAGCTGGCTCTCCAACGCAGACTTGTTTAACTCAATTGTCATTCAGCTGGTAATCACCTTTCTTTCCTGGAAAAACCACAGGAGTGATGTTTCATCAGCAGCAAGATGGATAATAAAAGGGCACAACTCAGAGATGAAAGAGAGAGAGATAGACTTTGCACATGCATAGACAGTGAGAGCAAATTTGGATAACCATAAAGTTGACTTTAGGTAGTATTTTTGTTTCTCTTCCCTTCTACTGACGGAAGGGGTGTGTCCTGGAAACTCTAACAACCAGGTCAAGCAATATTTTACCTGGAGGATAGGTGACTTTTTAAAAATAATTAGTTGACTAATTCAATCAGCTTATGAAAGGAACTATTGGTTCTAAAATAGTGGTTTCTTCCCTGGTATTTAGAGAATCTATAGTTTCATTTGGAATGCATTCATATTCATTTGGATATACTAGAAAATTTGGGATAATTTTACATGTTAGAGGACCTGGAGGGACATCATAATTTCCTAATATCTCAGTGCAAATTATTCAAATCTTAATCTTACAACTGTTTTGCCCAGCTCATTAAGTCAGCTAAATTCAAATGGCATTAGTTTTGCCTTTCCTACTCCATGTTTGTAAGGAAATATTAAATTGGCCCTATGGAAAGCATACATGGCCAGACATAGGTGTTTGGGGAAGACATTTTTCCTCAAAACTTAAAATGTTGTACTAAACACCTTAAAGAATTTCTGATTGTGTTGTATGCACAAAGATTCAGTCTGTTCAAAATATATCAGTAGACCTCAAGACTTCTTCAACTGCTGTCCTGGAGAATAAAACATCTGTATTTTCCTAGTACTTAATTTTAAAGAATATTTTTTGCTATTTGAATGTTCATGATCTATAACTTTTCCACATCTGACTCAATATTTCCAGTAGATCGGGTTAGGAAAGCAGTCATAACCCTTATTAGAAGGTTTTCTAATATGGCCTTAATATTTACATATTTATTAAGAACTCTACATATGTATTTGCATGTCTAGTTTCTGCAGCTAATATGTAATCACTTGAGAACTGAGGACATATTTTATTCATGTCTGTTCTTACCGTGACACTTTATATTACAAAATTTGTGTGTGTATATTAATTCAACAGTCCTATGGTTAAAATGTTACCTTTAGATTGTATATATCAAGAGCCAGCAAACTATTGCCCATGGCCAAATCTAGCCCACCACCTGTTTTTGCAAAGTTTTATTGGATAACATCCATTCTCATTTGTTTACATATTGTCTATGGCTTCTTTCACTCTACAGCTGCAGATTTGAGTAGGTGCCACAGAGACTGCCCAGCAAGCCTAAAATAATTAACTGACCCTTTACACAAAAAGTTTGCTGATCCTTGGTCTATATAGTGATGTCATCATATGAAAGAATAATTCTTGGTCTGAAGGCACTAGAGCTCAATTGAACAGAACCCGCTGAAAGGAGAATAGAGTCAATAATGAAAAAGTCCCCATTGCTTTATTCCTTAATCATCCATGAATCTTATTTGGCATGCACTATGTGCCAGTCATTATTCTAGTGCTTAATGTATAGTAGGAAACATAGCAAAGTCTCAGTCCTCCTGGAGCCTTAATTTTTGTGGTGGCATCAAGAAATAAGCACACAGGCAAAGTAAGTTCAGACTCATAAAAGCTAAGAAGAAAATAAACAGAATAATAGTGCAGACCAGTAATGTCCAATAGAAATATAGTATAAGCCACATACGTAATTTTGAATGTTCTAGTAACCCAATAAAAATTTTACACTGGGCACGATGTTTCATGCCGGTAAGTCTAGCACTTTCAGAGGCCAAAGCAGGACAATCACTTGAGTCCAGGAGTTTGAGGCCAGCCTGGGCAACAACTATCTTTTGCCATCTCTACAAAATACAGAAAAATTACCCAGGCATGATCATGTGTGCCCGTAGTCCCAGCTACCTGGAGGCTGAGGTGGAAGGATGACTTGACCCTAGGAAGTGGAGGCTACAGTGAGCTATGATCATACCCTGTACTCCAGCCTGGGCAACAGAGGGCAGACTTTATCTCTTTAAAAAAAAAGTTTAAAAAGTAAATTCAATTTAAAATTTTAAGATTATATTTTATTTAACCCAATATATCCCAATATCGTAATTTCAACATTTAATATTGATGGTATATTTTGTATTTATTTTTATACTAGGTCTTTAAAATTTAGTCCATATTTTATGCTTATACTTGCAGCCCTTTTCAACGTAGACTAGTCACCTTTCACGTGCTTATAGTCACATGTGACTGATGACCACTGTATTGGGCAGTGCAGGTGTAGAGAATCAGCTTCTCTAAGAAGGTAGCATTTGCTTTACCACCTGAATCCTGAGAAGAAGGCAGCTAGACAGAGGAATCAGCTGCTGTATGAGGACTGAGGAAGGCTCAAGAAGCTCCAGGAGGTAGGATGAAGTTTGGGAATAAGAAGAGATTGAGAAGAGACGGGGAGGAAATGTGGGCTGGGACTAGAGGACTAACGGCCTTGTGGCTAACGAAGAAGCCTGAATTTAATTCTACATGGGATGAAAATCCACTGGGTGGTTTTGAGCAAAAGATTGGCGTAATTTGATTATTCTCTTTAAAAATTACTCTTCTTGATATGTCTTCTGTACAGAGTATACCGGGACAAGAATGGAAACAGGGAGATCCATTTGAAGGAAAACAGTGACTTGGATATTTATGCAACATTCTATGGATTTCAGAATGCTTTTGTGTGTACATCTCCCAGTGTTGTTATGAAAGCAATTGTGTAAAATCATGTGGGAAATGATTAGCACAGTGCCTGACATATAACAAGTGCTCAATAATGTTTGCATGATATTATTAAGAAATTTAAATCTGGAAGATCCTTCTGCCTAAACTAGAGCAGTATTTTGACAATAAGGCAAACGTGCAGCCAGGTAATTTTAGGTTGCTTTATTTAAGCAAGGAATACAGAGTTTTCAAATTCTTCTATTTATAAGAACTTATTATGAGGTAAACATACTATTGTAGGAAAGGTAGGAACCTCAGGGATCCTCAGAAACTCCTTACAGCTGTATTGTCCTTCAGTAGCAAGTGTTCCTTGTCCTTAACTCTTGGGCATTGACATTCTTGGGAGCTAGCTACTTTTCTCTCTCTCTCTGTCTCTCTCTCTCTCTTTTCATTCCCTCTCACCTCCATCTGAGTAATTCTCCTCTTATTTTCTGGCCCAGATTCCTAGGAGAGAGACTCTAATCAACATAGCTAATCACTTCCCCCTTGTTAGGTTACAGTTTTTTCATCCAGATCACTGAGCAATCTATGGACTGATTACCCTTTTGTCATGTATCCGCTCTTGGTTCAATCATCTGTGGTAAAGTCATACAAGGGTGAAACCACAGAGTTATGTAGTACAGAACATGCAACTGCTGAAGGGAAAAAAAAAAGGTTTAACTTAGCAGTGACTATGAATGAAGCTTTGTCCACTGAAAGAGGATTGTGTGTATAGTAGACACTGTGACTAATCTCTTCAGCACCTTGTATTCATTCAAAAGGTATTGCTTACTGTGTGCAGTCTGGTACTAGAGATAGGATATGGCAATGAACAAAACATACAAATAATTCTGCCCTTCTGGATCATGTATTCTATAGGGAAGCCACAGACATTACAACAATAAACTCACAAAATAAGTACATTGGCTAGTAATAAGTATTCCAGGCAAAAACAAGGCAGGAAGAGTGATGAACAGCATCGTGGGGAAGAGCGCTTTGATTTTATAAATGGCAGCCAGGAAAGGCTTGAAGTAGATGAGGTATTAGTGGTGTAGTTATCTAAGGGAGGGCTGGGGGAAAAGCAATTCAAGCAAAAGTGAACAGCCAGTACAAAGGCCCTGAGGCAGGAGACTGGCTGGAATGTTTGAGAACAGGGAGATCAGCATGGCAGGAGCAGAGAGAAGGAGGACGAGAATACCAGAAAACGAAGTCAGAGCGGTGGTAGGGACTAAGCTACGTGAAGTCGTGTAGGTCATTATAAGGACTTTAGCATCTACTCAGAAGTAAACAGGAAGCTACTGGAGGATTCTATGCAGTGAGTGACCTGAGCTGACTTCTAGTAACAACAACAAAAACAACAAAATCACTTTGCCATGAGGGAAATACAAAGAGATACAAAGGCAGAAGCTGGGAAACCAGGTAAGAGGCCTCTGCAATATCCAGAGAGAAATGCTGGCAGCTTGAAAATGTTAAAAAGGGTCAGATACATCTGGGAAAGCTCTAGCTTGGAAAGAGCTTGGTCAGTCCTTCTAGGAGCGCTCCTGAGTGGGATGAAGCTGGACTATCCACCTCCTTTGTTTACCTGTAATTGCCTGTGGCATTAGAAACCTGTTTGGTAGCCCTCCAGATAACTTACGGGATAAGACGTTGTAGTTCTTGATGGCTTATTTCTCAGGCTGGATATGGAATTCAGGAGAAATGTGTCTGAGGAAGAGGCCAAGTCCTCAGGCAATGATAACGGAGATGACCTGCATAGGAAGGGGCCAGTTATTTCAAGGTCAATGCCATAATATCTCCTAAGCTTAGGGTCAATGTTGGAATTGGAACCACAGCAATTTTTGTTTGCTGCCTTTATCTCAGTGAGCCACCCATTTGGCTTCTGGTTACAGCCATCCTGACAGAGGGCACCTGTCCACTCATGGTGAGTGCAATCAGATGGAAGGCACATTCCCCACCCAGCTGCCCAAGGCTCCTTCCAACCATCTGGAGTCACTAGAGCATGACTGCTCCAGCTGGGGTAGGTGAGGAAGTGCTCTGAAAAAGAGCTGGAAAGTTGAGGGATCCATGCAGTTTAATAGAGAGAACCAGGGTCCACATTCAATCTGGTCCATATTCTCTTACAGGAAATACAATAGCATATGTAAACTCTTTTCAATAAACATATACCACCCACGTGTCAGGCACCTACTACAGCCACAAATATAGATAACACACATCCATAACTTTAGGGAACTCATTCTATCAAAGGAAATAAACGCATCAATGAATAACTTTAAAAAAGATGGCAAATATTATAAAATGTATGGACAAAATGTTGTGGGAACATAGATTAAGGTGGGACTCATTCTGGCTGGAGAAAGTGAATAATGTTCTATGGTTTGAAGAAACAACCGTTGGAGACAAGAGAAACACATTGCAGGTTGAATATGCAGTTTCAAGAATACACAGAAAGATATAAAAATGAATGGCATATTTGGCAAATGATCAATAAAAGTTTTTAACCAGAACGCAGTATGCAGGCAGAGTGACTGGAAATTTGGAAAAGTAGGTTGTTAACAGATTGTAAATAGCTGTTATTGGATAGGAAATATAAGCTTATAAAACATTTCATGTTTCTTCTTTTTATTAGGAGAGTCACATGATGATTTTATAAAGCAGGACATAAATGTCTTCAAAAACTGAACTTGAATCTTACTCTTCTCTTACTCACATCTTTTTTTTTTTTTTTTTTTTTTTAAACGGAGTCTCACTCTGTCACCCAGGCTGGAGTGCAGTGGCCAGATCTCAGCTCACTGCAAGCTCCGCCTCCCCAGGTTTACACCATTCTCCTGCCTCAGCCTCCTGAGTAGCTGGGACTATAGGCACCCGCCACCTCGCCCGGCTAGTTTTTTGTATTTTTTTAGTAGAGACGGGGTTTCACCGTGTTAGCCAGGATGGACTTGATCTCCCGACCTCGTGATCCGCCCGTCTTGGCCTCCCAAAGTGCTGGGATTACAGGCTTGAGCCACCACGCCCGGCCTTACCCACATCTTTTCTTTTTTTTTTTCTAATTTCATTTCCAATTCTCCACACTGCCCCTGATTTTCCCTTTTATATCTCTCCACATTTTCCTCTATCTTCTTCCACTAAGATAGAAATAATGATATAATGTACACCAATAAAACTGTTACAATATCAAAAAGGAAAAACTAGAAAATTATCTCTTCTGTATGGTTGATAAATATGTAGGAGTTGGGTCCTCACAAACATACAGAATGTCACGAAAATTCTTTTCTGACTTTAGATGCAATCCATAAGTCATGATTTATTTTCATTTCAACCCAGTCACATGAAAATATCAGTTAATTTGCTTGAAAATTAAAGCCTTTGGAACTGTGCTTCTCCCTTCATGGACACAGAATCTATACACCTATTGTTTGTATAGAATACACCTATTGTTTTCCTTTTTTTTTCAAATCAAGATAATTCTGTGGGTTTTTTGTTTGTTTGTTTTCTTTCAATTTCTACTATCAAAGGACTATGTACATCTAAATAATCAGTAATTTCTTTGTTATCATAAAATGTCAGAGAAAAGTTTATTCAGATTCATTTGAAACTATTAAACAAGAAGACTTCTTCTATAGGTTTGACACCATGACGGGAGGAGCACTAGACCAGACATCAGGAGACCTGGCATGGCATCAGCTAGCTTTGTGACATATGACAAAGTCCTTCAGTCCTCTGGACACTTCATCTTCACTGAAAATGAGGAATCTGGAGTTAGTCTGCCTAACCATTCTTGTAAGTTCAAATTTTAATGGCAATAAGCTTCAGTGGTGTTACTCTATTTGTAGAATTACTAGCCACAGAACTTTATGGAAACTGCCAGTTGGTTAAGCCAGTTCCAAAAGCATACCTGCCTATCTGACTTTCCAAGGCATCTCACTATTCACAAGTCTGCCCATGATAAGAGACTTAATTTTTGAATCATTTATCAAATTACATAAATCACCAAGCAAGAATTCCTATTCATCCAGTCATGGTTTTGAAGAGCTAATAAAGAGTAAAAAAGGAGAGGGTGAGGAATGGAAAAATAGGTGATAGAGAATTTGAGATCCAAGAAAAGATAATTCTTGCTTTAGTACTGAAGTTTACTTTTTCATAATTTTCCTTAATGGTTTATCCAAGCATTGTAAAGTCAGAGATTCTTATCTCTCCGTGAGGTGACACAGCCATCTATCACACTCAGGCTAATGTAAATGCTTTGGATAACTGTAAAAGGGTTTGGGGGCATATTCTTTATCCTAGGCTTCCTTTTTTTTTCTTCTTCCTCCTTTTTCTGATTAATAAGTTTTTGTGGAACAGAGAAATACATGTTAATGCTCACTTTGAATTGTAAGTAATTCAAAAGGATTTCTAATGATCACTTTTATATTGAAATATTAGACGATCAATTAACAGACACAGAGCCAATCTCCACCATCTCTTACTAGAGGGAAATGAACCATAAGTGCTGTTCTTCAGGTAGATGAGATTCACTGAGTTAGTTAGAGCACTGTGGCCTCTCACAATATTAGATCGAAAATTGTATATTTTCATCAAATAATTGTTTCTATATGTTCCCAAGTAATTTCTTTAGCAGGACTTTCTCTTCCCCTTTCAAATAGTGTCCCTGTATGATCAAATCATCATGACTCCCAGATTAAAAGGTTTTTTGAACACTAGGGTCTCGATAACTGTTTTTACAAATCAGCCAGCCTTTTTCTTAAGAGAGTTTTCAAAGACATATGACCATCCTCAAACTACTTAAGTCAAACCCTCCTCATTGACTACATATCCTTTATGTTTTTCCTTTTCCATAACACTTTTTAAAACATAATACAGTTATACTAGGTTGTCCACATTGTCTTAAACCAACAGAAAAAAGAAAAGAGGGATGGAATATTTCTGTAGATGTGAGATGCCTGATTCCTTTACATTTACTTCCCTTGGAAGGATCAGTGCTTCTTTTCACAACCAATTTTCTCTGTCCTCTAAGGAGCATAGACCTAACATAAGAATCATGACCTATACACCAGACTACCGCTACATGTGCTCTGAACATCTAATTTTGGATTACATCAAAAGTAAGGGAATTACATACCTCACCTGCATGCCATAAAAATGTCCAAATAATAACAGCACTAATAATAATAATAGCTGCCATTTAGCAAATGTTTTCTATGTGCCAGGACTGTGTTAAGAATTTCAAAGATATTATATTAGTTAATCCTTAGAATTACCCTTTGAAATAAGTGCTATCATATCAGTTTTATAGATAAGGAGACTGAGACTCAGAAAATGTAAATAACCTGCCAGGAAAAATTAGTAGACTTGGTAATTTAACTCAGGTCTTTTTGACTTCAAATCATCTATTATTTTTACTACACAAGAGCTTTTCAACACTGGGTTTGTGACTTATTTGCTTTTGCTATTTTCTTTTATTTGAGGTAGGTCTCTCTTTGTGGCCCAGGTGGAGTGCAGTTGTGTGATCACAACTCAGTTCAGCCTAGATCTCCAGGGTTCAAGTGATCCTCCCACCTCAACCTCCTGAGTAGTTGAGACCACAGGTGTGCATCACCACACCCAACTAATTTTCATTTATTTTTTGTACAGATGGGGTCTCATTATGTTGTCCAGGCTGGTCTTGAGCTCCTGGGCTCAAGCGATCCTCATGCCTCAGCCTCCCAAAGTGCTGGGATTACAGGTGTGAGCCATCTCACTTGGTCATTACTTTTTTTGACTCATAAAATCACACAAAAAAATCTGAGTATCACACATAGTAACAGTCATCATTGTCTTGTGAAACTTTCATTGTAGTCTTCATACATGTGTATGTGTGTGTGTGTGCATGTGTGTGTGCATGTACTGAAATTTGGTGTAAACTATTTCTCACAGTAAAAAGAGTTTGAGAGTTTCAGTATTATATTATGGTTTTTCTACACCATATCAAGTCCTTGCGGGTAGGGACTCTGTTTTGCTCCCTATTGTAACCCAAGTGCATAGTTGATGGTAACAAATATTTTTTTCCGGATATGACTATGGTGGCTATTTTACAATCAAACTATCATTCTATTATTAAATCAGTGGGTAAGGCAGGGTTTCACTTGAATGGTGAAGTGGCAGATATGAAATATATCTTCCAACTAGGAGGTGAAAGTGGAGAAAAAGCCCAGGAGTGCAGTGCACTGACATTTAACTTCTCATGGTATTGACCCTGAAGATACTGAAGGTTTCACAGCGAGGTCCTGAACTGGGGGAATTCACTTGCCTGCATCCTTCATTTGGAGGCAGGCTTCTGGCTAAGCAGTATAAAATCAAGGTAGGCAAATGTAAAGAGCTGCCGGCCGTATGGGGATAGAACATAAATATTGCCAGACAGTAGCAAACAAGGCAGGGCTTGACAGTCCTGAGAGCAAAACTCCTATACCTTATTAACTGATTTATATTTCTGTAATTCTTCTATTTTCCATGTTCATTGTTATTTTTCTATTGCGTTTTTCCATCATTGGAAATTTCCAGTATTTCAATTCTGTCCTAGCAGGCAAAGGAAGGGAAGGAAGAAATTGTTGTTCCCATTGTTAGTTGGTTCTCAAAATAGCATCACTTGTTTCTTTTTCTATTTTTTAACCATGATCTTTGTAAAACAAAATTTAGTAAATTTGGAAAATCATGAAGGAGAAATAAAAATTACTTGAATCTCCACACCGAGACAACACTACTGTTAACATGTTGGCGTATATATCTCTATTTTATTTTATGAACTTGTGTGAAAATATTTTTGAGTGTAGTCATACTCTACATACAGTTTATATCATATTTTGTTCTTTTAACTTTGACTTTCAAGCATTTTCCTTTGACTTTAAACAGTCTTTAAAAAATATTATTATAGGGGTGGCTGGCAAGATGGCCGAATAGGAAACAGCTCTGGTCTACAGCTGCCAGCAAGATCAACACAGAAGGTGAGTGATTTCTGCATTTCCAACTGAGGTACCCAACTCACCTCACTGGGACTGGTTAGACAATGCGTGCAGCCCACGGGGGGCAAGCTGAAGCAGGGTGGGAAATCACCTCACCTGGAAAGCACAAGGCGTCAGGGAACTCCCTCCCCTAGCCAAGGAAAGCCATGAGGGACTCTGCCATGAGGAACAGCGCATTCTAGCCAAGATACTATGCTTTTCCCACAGTCTTTGCAACCCACAGATCAGAAGATTCCCTCGGATGCCTACAGCACCAGGGCCCTGGGTTTCAACCACAAAACTGGGTGGCTGTTTGGGCAGACACTGAGCTAGCTGCAGGAATTATTTTTCATACCCCAGTGGCACCTGGAATGCCAGTGAGACATAACCGTTCACTCTACTGGAAAGGGGTGGGAAGCCAGGCAGCCAAATGGCCTAGCTCAACAGATCCCAACCCCATGGAGCCCAGCAAGCTAAGATCCACTGACTTGAAATTCTTGCTGCCAGCACAGCAGTCTGAAGTCGACCTGGGACACTCGAGCTTGGTAGGGGGAGGGACGTCTGCCATTTGAGGCTTGAGTAGGCAGTTTTCCCCTCACAGTGTAAACAAAGCCACCTGGAAGTTTGAACTGGGCAGAGCCCACTGCAGCTTGGCAAAGCCACTGTAGCCAGACTGCCTCTCTAGACTCCTCCTCTCTGGGTAGGCCATCTCTGAAAGAAAGGCAGCAGCCCCAGTCAAAGGCTTATAGATAAAACTCCCATTTCCCTGGGACAGAGCACCTGGGGGAAGGGGCAGCTGTGGGCGCAGCTTCAGCAGACTTAAAGGTTCCTGCCTGCCAGCTCTGAAGACAGCAGTGGATCTCCCAGCACAGAGTTCAAGCTCTGCTAAGGGACAGACTGCCTTGTCTCCTGACTGGGAGACACCTCACACCAGGGGTCGACAGACACCTCACACAGGAGGGATCTGGCTGGCATCTGGTGGATGCCCCTGTGGGACAAAGCCAGCAAGGGAATAAAACTGGACAGAGAATGAGTTTGACAAATGGACAGAAGTAGACTTCAGAAGGTGAGTAATAACAAACTCTCCGAGCTAAAGGATCATGTTCTAACCCAATGCAAAGAAGCTAAGAACCTTAAAACATAGAGGAATTGGTAACTAGAATAACCAGTGTAGAGAAGAATATAAATGACTTGATAGAGCTGAAAAACACAGCACGAGAACTTTGTGAAGCATACACAAGTATCAATAGCCGAATTGATCAAGCAGAAGGAAGGATATCAGAGATTGAAGATCAACTTAAAGAAATAAAGCATGAAGGCCAGATTAGAGATAAAAGAACGAAAAGGAACGAACAAAGCCTTCAAGAAATATTGGACTATGTGAAAAGACCAAACCTATGTTTGATTGGTGTACCTGAAAGTAATGGGGAGAAGGGAACCAAGTTGTAAGACACTCTTCAGGATATTATCCAGGAGACCTTACCCAACCTAGCAAGACAAACCAATATTCAAATTCAAGAAATACAGATAACACCATAAAGATACTCCTTGAGAAGATCAACCTCAAGACACAATCATCAGATTCACCAATGTTAAAATGAAGGAAAAAATGTTAATGGCAGCCAGAGAGAAAGGTCAGGTTACCCACAAAGGGAAGCCCATCAAACTAACAGTGGATCTCTCTGCAGAAACCCTACAATCCAGAAGGGAGTGGGCGTTAATATTCAACATTCTTAAAGAGAAGAATTTTCAACCCAGAATTTCATACCAACTCAAACTAAACATCATAAACAAAGGAGAAATAAAATCCTTTACAGACAAGCAAATGCTGAGAGATTTTTGTCACCACCAGGCCTGCCTTACAAGAGTTCCAAAGTAAGCACTAAATATGGAAAGCAAAAACCGGTACCAGCCACTGTAAAAACATACCAAATTGTAAAGACCATAGACACAATGAAGAAACTTCATCGACTAATGGGCAAAATAACCAGCTAGCATCATTGTTTCAGGATCAAATTCACACATAACAATATTAACCATATCACATTTATTCTAAAATTCACTACATAATTGGAAGTAAAACACTCCTCAGCAATTGCAAAAAAAAAAAAAAAAAAACCAGAAATCATAACAGTCTCTCAGACCACAGTGCAGTCAAATTAGAACTCAGGATTAAGAAACTCACTCAAAACTGCACAACTACATGGAAACTGAACAAACTGCTTCTTAATGACTACTGGGTAATAACAAAATTAGGGCAGAAATAAATAAGTTCTTTGAAACCAATGAGAACAAAGACACAATGTACCAGAATCTCTGGGACACAGCTAAAGCAGTGTTTAGAGGGAAATTTATAGCACCAAATGCCCACAGGAGAAAGCAGGAAAAATCTAAAATTGACCCTCTAACCAACCCAAATGTCCATCAATGATAGACTGCATAAAGAAAATGTGGCACATATACACCACGGAATACTATGCAGCCATAAAAAAGGATGAGTTCATGTCCTTTGCAGGGACATGGATGAAGCTGGAAACCATCATTCTCAGCAAACTAACACAGGAACAGACAACCAAACATTGCATGTTCTCACTCATAAGCAGCAGTTGAACAATGAGAACACAGGGAGAACACAGAGAATGGACACAGGGAGCAGAACATCACACTGGGGGGCCTTTCAGGGAGTTGGGAGTGGGGCTAGGGGAGGGATAGCATTAGGAGAAGTACTTAATGTAGACGACGGATTGATGGGTGTAGCAAACTACCGTGGCATGTGTGTACCTATGTAACAAATCTGCAAGTTCCACACATGTATCCCAGAACTTAAAGTATATAAAAAATTATTTTAATAATCTGTCTACTGTTTTATTATATGGTTTTATCACTTTTTAAAATACATTTTCTTATGTTTAATACATATTTCTTTTGATTGTAAGGGAGAAGATTTTATCAGTCTTTATTCTATTCACTCTCACAATTTTCCAGATGGATACTTCATACTTCTCTCTCCTGAAACCTCAACCTGTCCCTCATTCTCATTCTTAACTGATGACTTTGCTTCATATTTCATCAAAAATATAGACATTATCAGAAAAGAACTTCTGCAATATGTATTCATTTCTTTATTGGCATCTACCTGCTTTTTGCCTGTTAATATAGAACTTAGTTCTTACTTGTTCAGACTCATCCTTCTACTTGTGCATAAGATTGCATCCCCTCTTGCCTACTCCAGGTTATCACTCTGGCAATTCTCCACTGACTTTTCCACATTGTACATTTTTTTTCCTGTCTCCTGAATCATTTCCATCTTGCTTAAAAAAAAAAAAAATCTGTGAAATGTAATTATTTATATTTTACAGACATGTAAGTGAAGACTAAGTGAATGCTAGATTTGTAACCTTATCCTGACTTTATTACTATCTTTTTCTCCCCTGTATCTGTTAGTTTTTGCTGCATAATAAGCATTTCCACAATTCAGAGGCTTGAAACAACATTCATTTATGTAGTTCATGATTCTGTGGAATTCACTGGGCATGTCTCCTCTCTAGGTCAGCTCAGCTGTTTTCTTATAGGCTCCTTGCTGCATCTGCTGTCATTAGCAGACCAGATGGTAAGTGTATAATCCAAAATGACACCACATACGTGTTTGCCTGCCCTTTGGTTCTTCCTTACAAGCCTCTTTCTCTCCAGCAGGCTAGCTTGGGCTTTTTCATATGCTGATGGCCTCAGGGTTCTAAGCATAGCAAGAAAAGGCAAGCTCCAATACACAAGGGCTTTTCATACCTCTGCTTGTTCATATTGGTTAATGTACTATTGACCAAAATAAGCCATGTTTTAAGAAGTCTGTTGTAGGGAGAAACATAACTAAAAGTAGATAGGTGAAGGAAAGGGAGAGGAAAAGACTCTGAAACCCTCTACACTTACAAAACTTCAAATTTAGCAGCATCATTACTTTGGTAATGCCCTCACAGATGTTATGAAATGTTTTAATATGTATTAGTTATTTTGAATATTAATGTTTTGTCCTCCTGAAATGTAGGACTGAATGGAAATAAGCAGTTGACTACAGATGCATGAATGAACCCAGTAGAAAACAACCAAGGTCTCAATAGGAGCTATGTCCTGTTATTGTTAATATCAAGATAGAAGGGGATCTGTAACACCAATCATAATATCATCTGCTGAACCTAGGAAGAATAGCCTCCCAAGCACTGGTGACAACTGGTTTCCTAGAACAGGAGATAAGAATTGATAACATAGAATTTTAAAAATAAATTTAATTGACTATGTAACATCAGCATTATGGGAGTAGGTGATATATCTCAATCCTACTTCAAGTTAGGTTTTGTTCAAGGCTCATATAAACAAAAATCTTACTTCTCCTAATTAGTCAATTACTAATTTAGTGGAGAATGAAGCTTAGGCAAGGAAAGAGGCAGTATAGGTTATCTCCAGTGATACTGTTTAATAACAAAGTTAAAAAAAAATCCAACAAATACAAAAAAAAAGCCTGTAACAGTACATAATCTTGGAGATTAAAAAAGAGTTCGTTGGGGGAAACAAATGGTAAAGAATTTTGTAAGGGGGTGAGGGGTTTGGGAGCTAGAATTAAGGTTCAACGTAGGGAAACAGACAGCATTAAAAGGTAAGGGCAAAGAGTGGCATGATCTGAACCACAGATTCTAGGGTGGGAAACTTATATCAGAAGAGGGACAGGGTAGAAGTTTATTACATATAATCCTTCAACTAGGGCAGAAAACTGGAGAGAGCTAGGGCTTTAGGGTAATATTCAAATTCTTGCTTACATAATTCAGTTTCTTCTGCCCCATTATGAATAGCTAACCAACCAGGGGCCTTCATATCATTTCATGAAAGTCACCCAGACTCTGAAGTGAGAGGTGCTGAATAACATACTGAAAAGTGCTTAGATTTTGAAGTCAGATGGCCCTAGGTTTGAATCTACTTTCTACCACTTATCATTTGTGTGACCTTGGGTAATGAATGCTTCTCTGAGCCTATTCCCTTTTCTGTAAAATAGAAATAGTGATACACACTTAGCTGGATGTTTCTGAGAATTAAATAAGAATATATATGTGGTGGAAGACACATGAAGTGTTCAGTAATTAAAACTGTCAGATAATGTGGGTCCAACTGCTGTCTCAGTTACCTATTTTGTAACTTGGATAAGTTACTAATGTCCTTGGACCTCAGTTTCCTTTTCTGCAAAATAAGGATCTTTTTAATTTGTGAGGTTCAGAGAGTCCCCAAAATCTTATTAAATTGTCCGTAAATATTCTCAGTAGGGTCTACAGCACATATTTTTCCTGTGCCCTTGAGGAAGCTGGAAATCAGTTATCACTGCATCTGTCCTTTCCTTAGATCGTGGTGAATAATTCTACTTGAAACTAACTGTGGCTTTTGAACTGTGGGTGAAGAAGGCGAGATGTGTACAGCTGAAATATATTCCTCATGTACAGTACCTGCCCCTTGTGGATAGTCTAGCATATTTTGCACAGATGTCTCTTTGTTTCTGAACAGAAAACTAATTGCTTTTCTTGTTTCAGTCTGAGAAGTTTTCCTATATTGCTTCACAAATAACAGGAGACATTTCTCAAACTTTGCAAAGCTCTTCCCCAATGGGCCTCTCTAATCAGATGCCCCTCGAGTGCCCCACATCACAGGAGGCAACCTCCATCGTGTAAGCTGAAAAATCACCTTTTTACAGTTATTTTATGATTATTATTACTAATTATTTTCACTTGCACACAAATCTGACAGTGAGAGGAGGAATGATTAAGGAGAAAATGCTTTTCAGGCTTCCTGCTAAAATCAGAAATCTTTGTTTGTTGTTGCTCATAACTGATGATTCCAGGGATGGTAAAATGTGCTAAACAGAGAGCCCAGGAGTCAGAATACACTTTCCCATAGGACATGTACCTCACAAGCAGCAGCTACCTGCCATGTCTAGCTTCCCTGGTGCCCCTGCTATTGTTTCCCTAGTAACCAGGCAGAACATGGAGTAGCCCTGAAAGTCCTGCACAGTTCCTACAGAAACTCCAGGGCTTTCCTAATTAGATCCAAGTTGAGCCATAGCTGGTGGGGATGGGTAGACTTGCTTCCTATGGGAAAACCCTCCTTGAAAGGCAAACCAGAGCACCCTTTATCCATTCACATTTTGCCTCTTATCCTGGTGAATTTATGCACACTTGATTTGCCTCATTCTGTGGATGAACAGCACTGGGCCTTGGGGCATTGAAACAGTCTTCAAAACCCTTGGTGTAAAGCAGAGTCTCATAGATGGAGGCTGTGTAGCTTCCCAGATGTTCTGGGACAGGCTTGGTTTCAAATACTCTGTCCCTTGTCTCCACAGGTATGGATATATTTGACAGTTTATTGTGAGGCCTGATTTTCATTTGTTATTAGAAATGGCAACAATATGGTGATTTTTAGAGAGTTAGTTGGCTGGTGGAGGACATGAAGTTTGGTTGGAAACTATTTGCTCATGTCCTTCAATTACAACCAGAGGTGGGTGAAAACTTGTTATTTGTAAAAGGTCAACCACCTCTTTATGATAGAACCTATTCATCAACACCATAGAGACTCAGCTTTATTAGGTGATCAACTTAGACTGAATGTGTGATCAGTGGAACTACTTTCTCGCTAATACTTTTAACTCTTTGTGCCAATTTTCTTCCCTTATCCCAACTCAGAAAACCCCAAACTCCCATCCATCATGTAAACTCTGCCACTTTAATTTGATAAGCAACACTGCAACAAACAAACAGAAAACAAAAAAATACAATCGTGTTGTTTGGGGCCACAAACAACCGACAATCTCCAAGCTTACACCTGGCCTTTGCTCACTCATCTTTAATCATTCTTTATTCCCATTTTCCTCAGTGACTGCTCCTAGGCTTTATCTATTTCCTCCAGAAGTCTCTTTCCTCCCTGCTCATTTATTACTCTCCTTACTTTCAGCAGACGAACTCTTTTTTTTTTCTTTTTGATGGAGTCTCTTTGTCACCCAGGCTGGAGTGCAGTGGCGCGATCTCGGCTCACTGCAAGCTCTGCCTCCTGGGTTCACGCCGTTCTCCTGCCTCAGCCTCCCAAGTAGCTGGGACTACATGCACCCGTCACCATTTCTGACTAATTTTTTGTATTTTAGTAGAGACAGGGTTTCACTGTGTTAGCCAGGATGGTCTCCATCTCCTGGTCTCATGATCCACCCGCCTTAGCCTCCCAACGTGCTGGGATTACAGGCGTGAGCCATTGCACCCAGCCCAGCAGATGAACTCTTATGCAAGTTCACCAGAGTAAACCAACCCCAAAGTTAGACTACAAAAAGAACCAAAATCAGAACTGAACTGAAGAAAATTGAAATGTGAAAATCCATCCAAAAAATCAAGGAAACCAAAAGTTGGTTATATAAAAGAGTAAATACAATTAATAAACTGCTAGCTAGATGAAAAAAAAAAAAAGAGAGAGAATATCCAATTAAACAATCAGAAACAACAAAGGTGACATTACAACCGATCCCACAGAAATACAAAAAATCCTCACAGAGTATTATGAATACCTCTATGCACACAAACTAAAAAACCTAGAAAAAATCTGATAAATCCTGGGAACACACAGCCCCCCAGGACTGAACCAGGAAGAAATTAAAATCCTGAACAGGCTAATAATGAGTTACAGAATTTAATTAGTAATAAAAAACCTACCAACCAAAAAAAGCCCTGGACCAAATGGATTCACAACTGAGTTCTACCAGATGTGCGAAACAAAGCTAGTACCAATCCTACTGAAATTATTCCAAAACATTGAGGAGAGACTCCTCCCTTACTCATTCTCTGAGGCCAGCATCATTCTGATAACAAAGTCTGGCAGAGACATGACAAAAAAAGGAAACTTCAGGCCAACAACTCTGATTAACATAGATGCAAATATCTTCAACAAAATACTAGCAAACCAAATCCAGCAGCACATCAAAAAGCTAATCTACCACGATCAGGTAGGCTTTATTCTTGGGATGAAAGGTTTGTTTAACATATGCAAATCAATAAATGTGATTCACCACATAAACAGAATTAACAACACAAACCACATGATCATCTCAAAAGACACAGAAAAGGCCTCTGATAAAATTCAATGTCCTTTCATAGTAAAAACCCCTACCAATCAGGCATCAAAGGAACATACCTCAAAATAATAAGAACCATTTATGACAAACCCACAGCCAACATCATATTGAATGGACAAAAGCGGGAAACATTTCTCTTGAGAACTGGAACAAGACAAAGATGCCAACTCTCATCACTCCTATTGAACATAGTACTAGAAGTCTTAGCCAGAGTAATCAGGCAAGAGAAAAATATAAAAAGCATCCAAATAGGAAGAGAGGAAGTCAAACTATCTCTCTTTGCAGACAATATGATTCTATACCTAGAAAATTCCATAGACACCATTAGAAGGCTTCTAGAACTGGTAACTTCAGTAAAGTTTCAGTACACAAAATCAATGTACAAAAATCAGTAGCATTTCTGTACATCAATAATGTACAAGCTCAAAGCCAAATCAAGAATGCAATCCTATTTACAATAGCCACAATAATAATGAAACACCTAGGAACATAGCCTACCAAGGAGGCAAATGATCTCTACAACAAGAATTATAAGACAACGCTGAAGAAAAACAAAGATGACACAAACAAATGCAGAAACATTTTATGCTCATTAGTGGGAATAATTAATATTGTTAAAATGGCCATACTACCTGAAGCAGCTTACAGATTCAATGCTATTCTTATCAAATTATCAACATCATTTTTCATGGAATTAGAAAATACTATTCTAAAGTTCATACAGAATAAATAAAGAACCTGAATTGCCAAAAAAAAAAAAAAAAAAAAAAAACTACACAAAAAGAATCAAGCCAGAGGCATCACACTACCTAACTTCAAACTATACCGCAAGGCTATAGTAACCAAAACAGCATGGTACTGGCACAAAAACAGACACATAGACCAATGCAACAGGATAGAAGACCCAGAAATAAAGTCACTTACAACCACCTGATGTTTGACAAAGTTGACAATAAAAATTAATGGAGAAAGCACTCCCTATTCAATAAATGGTGCTGGGAAAACTGCTAGCCATCTGCAGAAGATTGACACTGGACCACTTCTTTTCACCATATACAAAAATTAACTCAAAATGGATTAAAGACTGGAAACAATAAAAACTCTAGAAGAAAACCTAGGAAATACCATTCTAGACATTGGCCTTGGCAAAGAATTTATGACTGAGTCCTCAAAAGCAATGCAACAAAAACAAAAATTGGTAAGTAGGACCTAATTAAACTCATGAGCTTCTACACAGAAAAAAAAAAGAAAAAAAAAACTATAATGGGAGAAAATATTTACAAACTATGCATCTGACACAGATCTGATATCCAGAATCCATAAGGAACTTAAATCAGCAAGCAGAAAGCAAATAACCTTATTGTAAAATGAGCAAATGACATGAACATATGCTTCTCAAAAGAAGACATACATGTGGCCAACAAATATATGAAATATACTCAGAATCATGAATCATTAGGGAAATGCAAATCAAAACCACAAAATAAGATACTATCTCACACCAGTCAGAATGGCTAGTATTGAAAAGTCCAAAAAACAACAGATGCTGGTGAGGTTGCAGAGAAAAGGGAACACTTACACATTGTTGATGGGAATGTAAATTATTTCAGCCACTGTGGAAAGCACTGTGGAGATTTCTCAAAGAACTTAAAACAGATCTACTATTTGACCCAGCAGTCCCACTATTGGGTATATATCCAAAGGAAAATAAATCATTCTACCAAAAAGACACATGCACTTACATGTTCATCGCAGCACTATTCACAATAGCATAGACATGCCCACCACCAGTGAACTAGATAAAGAACATATGGCACATATATACCATAGAATGCTACACAGCCATAAAAAGGAATGGAATCATGTCCTTTTCAGCAACATGGATGTAGCAGGAAGCCATCATTCTAACCATATTAAAGCACATATGTAAATTTAGCACGGTCATAGGATCCAAGGTCAATATCTTAAAAAGTAATTGCATTTCTATGTACTAGCAGCAAACAATTGAAACATGAAATTTAAAAAAAAGAACAAAAAGTCCTGCCATAATAAAATAAAAAAACAAAATATGCAAATATTTATAATAAAAGATGTGCAAAACCTGTACACTGTATAGCTACAAAATATTGCTGGGAGAAATCAAGAAAATCTAAATAAATAGGAAAAAAAAGGTATAGTAATGAATTGGACAATTAATATTTTAAGATGCAATTTTTTCTCAAAATGATCTCTAGATCCAAATAAAAATTCAAGCAGATGCCTAGAGCCTAGATGTTGGTTTCTAAGGTTATTTTCAAATAAAAGGAGTCAGAATTCTTTTGATAAATGTTTGATGTTATAACTAAGGCAGGAAATATATAAGATAAGCCTGGAACATTCTGTAATGTCAGAAAGTAAATAAGTGCTCAAACAGTAAACATTGGGATATGTCAGAGAGATACAGGAGTCAACCAAGAGAAACCAAATAAAGTAGTATTGGATTATCATCCAAAGGGTAAAATAAATATCCATGAGCTCACACTGGTATAAATAAATAAATAGGGAAAATAAGCAAATTTCCTATGCAAAAATTAATTCTTAATAATATATGTAGATATGCAGCTTCAAGCAGGTAAAATATAAATTCTCACTCCTAAAGTGTGGGCTGTGCAGAGTAACTTCCAAAGGTTATGTTATGAAAAGGGGAAAAATCAATTTTGTGAAGAAAACTAACAAATATTTCCTTAGCCAGATGATCAAGGTTGGCATTAACAGTAAAAATTAATGCTGATAGTATATGCCATTGGTATGATAAGAATGGCACATTACCTCTCTGGTCATCTTCTCAAAAACCTATCTACTCATGACCAAAACATCAGAAAAATCCCAAATGTACAATATTCTACAAAATACCTCTGCAATAGTCCTCAAAATCAGGGAAATCCTGAAAAACTGACATTGCCAAGAGAAGCCTAAGGAAACATGACTAGATGTAATGTGATATAAAAAGGACATCACGTAAAATCTAAGAAAATATAAATAAATGATGAACTTTAGTTTAAAATGATTTATCAGTATTGGTTCATGAATTGTGACAAATGCACCAAACTAATGTAAGATGTTTAAAAGGAACATTTGATGTGGAAATTCTCTGTATTATCTTTGTAACTTTTCTGCAGATCTAAACCATTTCTAAAATAAGCAATTTATTTTAAAAGTTTTAAGATATCCAAAAAGGGTTTGTGTGATTTTTTCAGCTGATTCTAAAATGTATATGAATGTACAAGACCTAAAATAGTGAAACAATCTAACTAAAAATAAAACTCCAGTGCTAGGCCATCATCCACAGCCCCAACCTCCAAGCCCACCTGAGTGTCAAGATAGCCTCTGAAGTCCAGGCTTCAGGCCCACCCCAGCACCAGTTCAGCATCCACAGAAACAGATTTCAGGCCTGTTCAGCACCAGGTCTGCTTCTCCAGACCCAGGCTCCAGGATGGCACCTGTTGACTCAGGCTCCAGGTCCACCCCAGGCCTCAGACTGGCCCAATGCCAGATTAACTCAGCCCCAGGCTTCAGGCCTATTCTAGCACCAGGTGGTCTAGAGTCCAGGACAGCAGCTACACACTCAGTCTCTAGTCCTACTCCAGTGCCAGGTTGATACTTGGAGACTTCAGCTCTAAGCCAGCCCTCATAGTCTCAGGTACCAGGCCAACACCCATGGACCCAGTGTTCAGGAAGTTCCCTACTGACAGAGGATCCAGGCCTACCCAGTACCAAGTTAGTGCTTATGGTCTCAGACTTTAGATTTGCCCTCATAGATCCAGGTTCCAGGTCAGCCTTCACAGACCAAGGCACCAGGCCCACCTCATGGAACCAGTCACAGGTCCTCCACAAGGAACACTGGTGTGAGGCCTCCCTCAGTGGACTGAGTTTCCACATTTAACCCTGCAGATTAATGCACTAGGCCCACCCACTTACTCCCTCAGGCACCAGGACAGCCTTCTCAAGGACCTCAGCAGCAAGCCCACCATGGACCATACCAGGCAGCCTGCCCAGAATATCTGGATTGGCAGACTACTGAAGACTGCTGGCTTTCCTGCCAAAGCCAGTCTATAAAGACTGAAATAGGGCCTACTTCCTCAAATTCGTATACTCCAGTGCTTTGCCACAAGGATGACAAACAATCAGGGAAACATGACACCAACAAAGACACAAAACAAAGCACTGGTGACCAACATTTTAAAAATGAAGACTTATGAACTGCCTGACAAATAATCCTAAATGATCATCTTGAAGCTGTAAGAGAACGAACACACACACACACACACACACACACACACACACACACACAAATGAAATCAAGAAAGGAATACATGAACAAAATGATAAGTTCAACAGAGAGATAGCAACATAAAAACAAACCAAACAGAAATACTGAAGCTGACAAACACAATGACCAAACTAAAGATTTTAGGGAGAACTTCAATGATGGACTAATTTAAGCAGAAGAAAAAATAAGTGAGCTCAAAGACAGATCATTTGGAATTATCACATCAGAACAACAACAACAACAACAAAAGCAAAATAAAAAAGTGGGGAAAAGCCTATAAGATGTATGGAATACCATCAAGTGAACCAATATACAAATTATGGAAGTCTCAGAAGGAACAGAGGGATAAAAGGAGGTGGGGACAGAAAAAAAAAAAAAAACCAGAAAACTTTCCAAATTTGGAGAGATAAATGAACATCCAAATGCTTGAAGGCCGAAAAGCACAAGATAGATTAAGCAGATATTACCCAAGGTACAAAATAAAACTCTCAAAAGTCTAAGACAAACAGATAACTGTGAAAGCAGAAAGAAAAAAAGTCACTTGTCACATAGAAGGGAACTCCTTCAAACAGCACATTTCTTAGTAGAAATCTTTCAGGCCTGGCTTACAAGAAACCCTAAAGGGATTTCTACAAAAATTGAAAGAAAGGCAAAGACAATAATTTGCAGCATTAAAACGTGAAAGTACAAAACTCATTGGAAAAGTAAGTAAATAGTTCAATTCAGAATACAATAATATTATTGTGATTCATAAATCACTCATCTTTAGTATAAAGATGAAGCTATTAATAATAGCTGCAATAATTTGTCAAGGAATGCAAACAAAAAAGAAATGAATTATGACGCTGAAAACATAAAATGAAGGGTAGGCAGAGTAAAAGTATAGAGTTTTTTGTTTTTTGGTTTTTTTTTTTACATGATCGAAGTTAAGCTGTTATTGGCTTAAAATATCCTGTTATAACTATGAGATGTTTGATGTAAGCTTCATGGTAACCACAAATCCAAAACCTATGGTAAACACAAAAAGATGAAAAAGTAAAGAATCAAAGCATACCACTAGGAAAAATTATCTAGTTATAAAAGAAGACATCAGGAGAGAAAAATAAAAGGAATAAAAGATCTACAAAACAACCAGAAAACAATTGACAAAATGGTAGTGATAAATCTTTACCTATAAATAATTATCTTAAATGTAAATAGATTAAATTACTGAATCAAAAAAAGAGTAGGTACAAGATACTCAGTTTACCTTTAAGGACACATCTGTTGAAAGTACAGGAATGGAAACAGATATTCCATGCAAGCAGAAACCAATGAGAGCAGAGGTGGCTGCACTCATATCAGGCATTAATAGACATTCAGTCAAAAATTGTAAAAAGAGACAAGGTTATTATGTGATAATAAAGGGATCAATTCATCAATAGGATATACTAATAGTAAAAGACTTCAGTATTGCCCTGCCAACAATAGAGAGCTCATCTGGATAAAACTCAATAAGGAAACATTAGATTTGAACAACATTTCAGATCATATAGACCAAACAGATAGATATAGAATATGGCATCAACTGTAGCAGAATACATATTTTTATCCATTGACATGGAACATTCCTCAGTATAAACCATATGTTAAGACAAAAAAGAAATTTTAAACATTTAAGAAGATTGAAATTATATCAAGTATCTTTTCTAACCACAATGATATAAAACTAAAAATCTATAACAGGAAGAATTTTTTTAATTAGCAAATATGTGGAAATGATACAGCATGCTCCTGAACAAACAACAGGTCAAAACATAATTTAAAACTGAAATTTAAAAATATCTTGAGACAAATACAAATAGTAACACAGCATATCAAAACTTACCAGATGCAGCCAAAGCAATTCTAAGAGGAAACTTTGTAGCAATAAATGTCTACATCAAAAAAGAAGAAAGATCTCAAATAAACATTCTATTGCTATAACTCAAAGAATGAGGGGGGGAAAACTAACCCCGGAGTTGGTAGAAGAAAAAAAGAAAAGAACAGAGCAGAAGTAAATGAAATAGAATGTAGAAAAGCAATAGAAGATCAACAAAACCAGGAGTTATGGTTTTGAAAAAATAAAATCAATACTTCTTTAACTAAACTAACAAAAATTAGAGATGAGCCTCAAGTAAATAAAAGTATAAATGAAAGAAAAGACATTATTATTGATACCACAGAAATAGAGAGGATCACGAGAAACTACTAGGAACAATTTTATGGCAACAAGTTGGATGACCTAGGAGAAATGGATACATTTCTAGACACAACCAGCCTAGCAGGACTGAATAATGAAGAAGTAAAAAATCTGAATAGACCAATAATGAGTAACAAGATTGAATCCATGATAAAAAGTCATCAAAGAAAAGTGCAGGCCATGAGAGCTTAAATACTAATTCCACCAAATATTTTAAGACAAACTAAACAATCTTCCTCAAACTCTTCTTAAAAAAAAAAATAAGAGAGGGCTGGGAGTGGTGGTTCATGCCTGTAATCCCAGCACTTTGAGAGGTCAAGGGGGGGCGGGATCACCTGGAGTCAGGAGTTCAAGACCAGCCTGACCAATATGGAGAAACCCCATCTCTGCTAAAAAGACAAAATTAGCCAGGAGTGTTGGCTCATGCCTGTATTCCCAGCAACTCTGTAGGCTGAGGCAGGAGAATCTCTTGAACCCAGGAGGCAGAGGTTGCAGTAAGCTGAGATTGTGCCATTGCACTCCAGCCTGGGCAACAAGAGCGCAACTCAGTCTCTAAAATAAAATAAAATAAAATAAGGAATATTTTAAAACTCATTTTAAAAGGCAAGCATTAATTACCCTGATATCACAGACAGACAAAATCACTCTAAGACAAGAAAATTACAAGCCAATACCCATGACGAACATAGATGCAAATATCCTCAACAAAATATTTTCAAGCTGAATTCAACAGCACATTGAAAAGATCATTCACCGTAATGAAATAGTGAGCCAAAATCATGCCATTGCGTTCCAACTTGGGCAACAACAAACAACAACAACAACAACAAAGAAATCTCAATACAAAAAAAAAAAAGGTAAGAGAATCTCTGTCTCCAAAATCTCAAGCTATCGTAGTAGCCCTGTACTTCTTACTCTTACTTTTACATGAGAGAAAAATATCAACCAACTATGGCAGCAGCAGGGATCATGTGTTAATCATCTTGTTTCCCTAATGCCTAATATTAGAAGAGATAAAGTAAATATTTGTTAAACTAAATTGAATGTTTATGTAGAGAAGACCTCTACAGTATTTCCATAATTCAATGACTCCATTGGTTCAACCCATTCAAAGGCCCAAATGCCCTGCCCTGAGCCATTACTGAGGTTACTTAAGAATAAGCCTTTTAGGCAATACACATAATCTGGTATTGGTTAATGGAAAATGTTGAGTCCCTTTCATTATGATTTATTTTGTATACTTCCAGTTTTGTTTCTATTTTTTATTTGAGGGAGGGGGGAAAATTAGGAGTGGACATTTTCCCCTTCCAAGGAAATGTGGAAATATCCTGAATATGCCATCAGGAAGGGAAGCTTTCAAAGCATGATGTATTTATACATTGTTGAATTTTGGAAAATTCCTAAGTAAGCCTCAACAGGTTATTTCTGTACGATTACAAAATTTCCAGTCAGTTTCCCTAGAATGTGTGCTACAGTGAAACTGATTAAACTTCCAGTTGTGTTTAATTCTTACACATAGCTGAAGGTGTGGGCCTATACTCGCTTTGAATCGTAACTATCTCTAAAAATTAATAATGCTAATTAAGCTAAGCAGGAGATCTGAAGAGAAAGATCACATACAATCAGCAAGAGCTAACCTCTCCTGAAGAAAAGTAATAATCCAGTTTGCCTTTTCTCCCTGCTGGTAAGACCATCCTAAACTGTCCACATCTTACCCCAGACAGGAGTTATTTAATAAGGGCTAACTACATGTTTTGGATTTCATGCTCTTCAGTCCAGTCCATCTCTTGTAAGTTGCTGTACCTACCTCAGTTACATATGTCTTGGTCTCATCAATGAATGCCTATTCCTTACTCCAGACCTCAACCCATTTCTAAAGCTTATCTCACCCTGTATACCTCTCTTTTTTTTCCTGTATTCCCTTATTATTTGATTTTGCATTCTCATTATAGTTTAAACCTGATATGGAAATTGCTATCATGGTTCATACTTGGGCTTCTGGAAAATCAATAATAAATTTCCAATTTAACTTTATTGTCTCTGGTTACTGGGATGACACATCAGACAGCATTTGTTGATCATCTTAATTTGGGCTCATTCAAAGGACTGAGAAATCACATAATGCAGTGGTTAAAACTTGGATCCCTAGAGTCAGATGCCTGGATGGGAATTCCTTGTTTGACTTGTTCATATTTAAACTCTCTGTGCCTCAGTTTTCACATCTATAATAAATAGTATGATAATAAAACTCAATTCTAGAGATGCAATAGGAAGTACATAAAATAAAGTATGTAACACAAAGAACTATATCCAGCATGTATTAAATAATCAATAAACATGCATTGGTACCATTATTAATGTATCATTGCTCTTATTGACCATCATTATTATAACTAGATGCCTACCTTAGGACAGAGACAACTGCTCATCTCGGATGCAGTCTAGTTAACTGGATCCTAGTTTTGTTTTCCTATGACTGAGATCCTGTCTTGATAAACTTCTTCCCAAATAAGTTCAGGTCTTTACCTTGTTTTTACTTTTTCTCTCTCTGATTCCATTTGTTGTCACATGCTGGATCCCCAGTCAAGTATCCGATGCCCTGCCAACTGCCATATAGGACATGACTAGTTTGACTTTACAAATTCTCTCTTCCCCTGGGTTCCCCCATTGCTTTGAATTGGATCCCTATAGATACACCCTGTTAAGCCAACTGAATCTTTCTCATGCCAATAATTCCATAGGAGGGCCACCTGTTACTTATTGCCATTATCTTTGACAAGACTTCCTTCTAGCTACTATAGCTGGATCTGTTCCCCCAAGCATCTGCTGCACTTTACTTCTGATTACAAAATCTGACCCATTTGAAATGATTTGATTGTACTTAAAAAGAACTCGCTTTTCCATTTTTAAAATAGATGGCATATCAAATAGAATTTGATATGTAAGTTTGGATGCTTATATATTAATTTAGCTCATGGATAAAATAAAGATTTTCTCAAGACCTTTCTTAAAAAATATTGCATTACTTAGTTTTAGACTTATATTCCTCTGAAATAATATATATTTGACATTTTTCATCTTGTAAAATAATATTAACTTTTAGCTATAGAATATTTTAATTTAGAAGTCAATTCTTTCGCTCATTTGATCTTTACAACTACTTTTTAAAATTTTAGTAGAGCAATTGGAACCAATGTTCAGCAAGTTTCTATAACTTGTTTCAAAATATAGAGTAGGAGCCAGAATTTGAAAGTAGGAATTAAAGTCTCCTGAATTTAGGGCAGGTTATTTTTCACTAAGATCAGATTTTCTACTTGGTGCTAAATGGCAATCGTCATGGAAATAAATATAAAAATTGTATTCTTTGTCATTTGGTCAAAAAACACAAAAGGACATTTTGTGTTCATTTATGGGTTTCCCATATGTGGCCCACAGGTAGGCAGTGGAGGTCTAGGGCTTCACTCTTGCAATTGGATCTTAATTAAATCAGCCAGGTGTTTTCTTACTCAGAACAAGACCCACCTTTTTAGGGTCTCATGCCTTGGCAAAAATGATGATGGGTATTCTTCTGACTCATGAAAGGTCATTTCCCTTCAGACAATTCGCTAATTATAATTGTTTATTAATGAACCCAAATAGCAATGAAGTTGTAGCATACACCTCCTGAGCAAGGTATTGAATGAGAATTCTCTTTGTGCCTAATACAGTTGTTCTTAGCACCTGCGAGGAAGTCACAGTGATATGACACTTAGTTTTCCACGCAATTCCTGTCATCACCAGGCCACTGTGCTTAGATGCAGCACTAGTCAGAAGGTGTCAGAAGGAGAGAAAGTTAGAAAGATGTAAGTGTTTTGTCATATTATTGTAACAATAGGACCATCTGAGAACTTTATATGATAGATCACACATTCTGAAAATTGAGAGTGTAGCCATTAAAAGTCACACACAGAAAATTAGATTTGGCCAAATGATCTGAAGAAATGTGTCTTGGTTCAGGCTGCTATAACAGTATCTTTGACTAGGCACCTTAAACAATACACATTTATTGCTTACAGTTTTAGGCTAGGAAGTTCAAGCTCAAGGCACCAGTAGACCCAGTGTCTAGTCAAGGACCTCCTCCTGGTTTGCAGGCAGCTTTCTTCTTATAGTATCATCATATGGCAGGCAGAGAGAGTGAGCAAGCGAGAGAGCAAGATTTCATAATTTCCTTATAAGGGCACTAATGCCATTCATGAGAGCTCCACCTTTATGACCTAATTATCATCCAAAGGCCCCATCTCCTAATACTATCACATTAGAGTTGAGATCTCAACATGTGAATCTGGGGAGGATATTCAGTTTACAACAGAAGAGTATACAAGAAAAATATTTTACATACCTCCCTAAGGAGTTTGCTAGCTAGAACATTTTCCAAGTAACCTTTTAAACACTGAATCCTATGCTGTGGCTGTGTCCACAGCTGGTTCCTTCAGGTGGGTTTGTGGTCTCGCTGACTTCAAGAATGAAGCTGCAGATCTTCGCGGTGAGTGCTACAGCTCTTAAGGATGGCATGGACCCAAAGAGTGAGCTGCAACCAGATTTATTGCCAAGAGCAAAAAACAAAGCTTCCACAGCATGAAAGGGGACCTCAGTGGGTTGCCGCTGCTGGCTGGCAGGGGCAGCTTTTATTCCCTTTTTTATCCCCTCCCATGTTCCGTTTCTGTCCTATCAGAGTGCCCTTTTTTCAATCATCCTCGCAATTGGTTACTTTTAGACTCCTGCTGATTGGTCCATTTTGCAGAGCACTGATTGGTCCATTTTACAGAGTGCTGATTGGTGCATTTTATAAACTTCTTGCTAGCTGGAGAGCACTGATTGGTACATTTTACAATCCCCTTGTAAGACAGAAAAGTTCTCCAAGTCCCCACTCACCCAGGAAGCCCAGCTGGCTTCACCTCTCATAACTACTTAGGACACATTCAACACAAATCAAAGTAGTAGCACGGACTTTCAGTTTATATTATGAAAACATATATCAAAATTATATAATTATGGAAGAGGAAATATATCAACAGCATAGTACGTGTTGAATATATACATGTTGAAAGAGAGATTTGGAGTTGAGAAATGATCAAAATTGAATAGAAGGTAATCAGGGAAGATTTCTAGAGGAAGGTGTTTCAAATTGGGCCTGAAAATATTCGTAGAGGGCAAAGGAGAGTGATTCCCAGTTGGGGTGAATTGAATCAGGAAAACTATACACAGTTTAAATATGAGAAATAGTGAAGAAATAAGTTTGGTTCCTGTAGAAGGGCTGTATTGACCAAAAAATAAGAAAGAATATTAGAATATAATGATGGCATTTTAAAATGTAAGAATGATGTGCATCTAAACTAAAAATTCTACCATATCAAAATCAGTCTTATAACACTGTTTGGATCACATTACTCTCCTGCTCAAAGCCTTCATTAACTCTCATTATTCATTAGGCAGAAGAGTGACATCATCAGAGTGAGATCCATAGACAGACATCTGGCTGCATCCTGTATTTCCAGTTTATTTCCGCACTACTTGGCCCCTCCACCTCCTCCCACACATGCTCTTTCTTATCATGTGGTCCAGCCAAATCAACAACCTGTTGTTCTTTAAAATTGTCTTATACATGCATCAACCTATTTTCTTTTTAAAGCACCATTTAGAAATACTTAACACTGCACAAAATTTACTCATCCAAAATATACAACGCAATAATAAATAATATTAGCATATTAAGACAGTTGTGAAACCATCACCATAATCTGTTTAGAACATTTTATCACTCCAAAAATAAACTCCTATGCAATAGCAGTTACTCCCCATTCTACCCCTCTCTATTTCTTCCTTAGAAAACCACTAATGTACTTCCAATTCCTACATAGATTTGCCTACTCTGAACTTCTCATATAAATAAAATAACAAAATATGGCGTTTTGTGACTGGCTTTCTTAATGCAACATAATGTTCGAGGTTTATAAAAGTGCAAGCTTATATCTGTGTTTCATGCCTTATTATTGCTGAATAATATTCCATTGTATAGATGTACTACATGTCTTTATTCATTTACCAGTTGATGTACATTTAGGTTGTGTCTACCTTTTGGCTATTATGAATGATAATGCTATAAACATTGGTGTACAAGTCTTTATGTAGACATACATATGTTTTCAATTTTCCTGGGTTTATGTTTAGGAGAGAAAATGCTGAATCATACGGTGTATTAGTCCAGGTTCTCCAGAGAACTAGAACCAATAGGATACACACACACACACACACACACACACACCCATAGCAAAATAAGAAATACTAATGACACTTGCAGTCCTTATTTCTATAACTGGTCACATGGTTATAGCTGGTATTTATATCTAACATCTTCTGCTATCCATTCTGTGTTCTCTTTGCCTTCAGCAAGCACCTTGGCTGGCTGTGGTTATTTACCCGGTGAGTTGACTAAAACCTTCCTTCCTGAAAGATCTGGCCATTTATTAGGCCTGTGTGTATTAGATTGTTGTAGTTTTCCACTGACCTTAATCACAGGTCATGGTAATACTAAGAGACAACCTAAGGGATCTCCTATATTCCAAACACACTCCTCCTCCTTACCTCCATTGTATATTGGCACTCCTTCTTGGCAGTTACGGTCACTCATTTCACCCACCACAGTAACTCCCTTCTTATCCTGTTGATTTAGAGTCAGGAGGAGTCTTAAAAAGTGACCAAGTGGCCATCTTAACTTCCAATTCGATGGAATAATTATTATTCCTGAGGGAAATATTCCTCCCTCTGAAACTAAGACCTCTAGTGCAGTAGAGTATGAGGTCACTAGAACAGAAAATAAAAAAATTTCTAGTGGATCACTAGCCATAATAGTGATGGTACAATTCACGTTTCCATCCCTTGATTCCTGGCCCCAAAACTCTTGGCTATGGGAGAAACAGCAGCATATATTGGATACAGATTCAGAGCATATATGGTCTTCTGGAGAACCTTGCCCCAGGCCTACAAGGCATTGCCACCCAGCTGACAGTTCCCTCAAGCCAGTTGTCTCAGAATGCTGAAGAATATGGTGAAACCAGTTAATACCATAAGCATGGGCCCACTGAAGCACTTTTATGTCATGTTTCTTGATGGAAGCAATGTTGTGTGGAATACTATAACATGATGGATAACTCATTCTATAAGTACAGGAACGCTAGCTTTGACAAAAGCACTGCCTGCAGGGAAGGCAAATCTGTATTCAGAGGAAGTGTTCATTTCAGTAAGAAAAAAATGCTGTCCCTTTCATGATAGAAGCATGCATATTTGCATTATTTCTTTGTGTAATTCACTTGACCCTTCAGGGACGGCTCTGGCCTGATCCTGTATATATCACTGTCATCTGATGATTGAATACTACTGTTCATGCCCCACTTTATGGCTTGATGGGTCACATAACACCCAGTTCATGATGGCAGCTTAGTTTGCATGGAAACTTGGTGGCCAATTCAGTCTATACTAAAGCCCATAGCAGACCAAGAGCTGTTTCTCAAAAGGAGAGCCATTATCTGTGGAGGAGGGCAGGGCTTTGCTCCAAAATCCTAAGGGTGTGCCCTGTGATTCACCTACAGGGGACTGCCAAAGGCTTGAAATAGCATATTTGTCTGCCACTGACACTTGAGGCACAATTGGATTTGCTGGACCAAATAGCCCCAGCAGCAGAGCAGCTTGGACAGCAAACTAGACCTCTTGTCAAGCCGTCTCTTGGTCTGGACCTCACTCAAAAATAGCAGCCTTTCAGATCTTTCAGTAAATGAACCAGAGTATCACACCCAAATGAGAATATGTTGGCTATGAAGTCCAAAGCAGCACACTAGGCATTGTGCCTCTTTTCTGGTTGTAGAAGAGGCCAGATTCAACAACTTATCCCTTTCCTTGAAGGAATATCTTGACATGTCCCGTACAACTGGACACCTAGAAATTTCACTGAGACAGAAGACACCTGAATTTTACCCAGAGTTAGTCCTCACTCTCTTACACATGAATTTCTTATGAATTAGTCTAGAGTAGCTGCCACTTCTTGCTCACTATGTCCAATGAGGATAATATCATTAATGTAATGAATCAGTGTGGTAACTTGTGGAAAGCAAAAATGATCAAGATACCCACAAAGTAATTTATGACACAGGGGTAGAGAGTGATACACCCTTGAGGTAGGATAGGGGAGGTGTATTGCTAGCCTTGCCATTTGAGAGCAAACTTCAGCTAAAAGTCTGTACTAACAAGTAACTAGAAAAAAGCATTTGCCAGCTCAATAGCTGCATACTAGGTATCAGTGGATATGTTAATTTGTTCAAGCAAGGAAACCACATCTGGTACAGCAGCTGCAATTGGAGTCATAACTTGGTTAAGTTTATGATAATCCACTGTCATTCGACAAGATCTATCTTTCTTATGCACAAGCCAAATAGTCAAGTTGAATGGGCATGTGGCGAAAATACCACTCTGGGCATCCTCTAAGTCCTTAGTAGTGGCACTGATCTCTACAATCCATCCAGGAATGCATTACCGGTTTTGGTTGATTATTTCCTAGGTAGAGAGAGTTCTAATGGCTTTCACTTGGCTTCTCCCACTGTAATAGTCCTCACTCCATGAGTCAGAAACAATGTAAGGTTTCTGCCATCTGCTTAGTATGTCTATTCCAATTATGTGTTCTTGAAATGGGGAACTAATAAGCACATTGTGAAACAGACCTGAGCTAAAACTCCATTTATTACCTGATCTTCATAAGCCACTTCTCTGACTAGAAGGCTACAACGGGATCTCCTGGAATAGTATCAGTTCAAAGTTGGTGTACAGTCATCCCCAAAAGCTCTCATTATTTCCTTTTCCTCGATGCACAATTATCCTGGTAAAAGGTTGTATGTTTCTTTGGGAAATGCTGAGAGAAAGATAAACCATATAATTTTTCGGTAGTGTAGTGTGGTTTTTCTTCAAGTGGACTTGGCCTTCTTTTCACTCAAGGGGCTCTGGATTTGTAAACTGGTTCAAGTCTAGGAATCGCTTGAATGGCCATGACTCCCTATTTTTTATTTAGGTTAGGTTTTTTTTTTCACTTGGCCTAGAAATTTTCTGCTTATATAGGTCAAGTAAGAATTCAGTTGGCTTCCCATCTATTTCACTTTTTAAAATGCCATGCTCAACTAGCCAACATATTACATCTATCATAGTATTCTGATTGCTACTTTGACTCTACCATCCATCACAGTAACAACACCCACCTTGTCTTTGGTCTTTAAGTGTCTCTGCTTGGTCTCTGCCACTGAAAGCCAGTTACTTTCATTATATTGAGGTTTGCCAATTCAGTGACTGCAGTTCCCACTGTAAACATAGCCTACAACAAGGAGCTATCAGGGATCTCTTGAGGGATGCCAGGGCTCCCCTCACAAATTTATTTATCTCAGTATTTGTGAAAGGTATGTCTTCCGGACCCTCACTGTATGGTGAGGAGGTGTTTTCTTTCTACATCCCTGAGGTTTTTTTATTTGTACATTTGCAGTTTATTTACAGTTCTAAATGTGGTGTAATCAGAGAATAACTTTCTATGATTTCTAGTTTTTGGAATGTGATAATTTTTCGTTCTACTCATCTACACTTTCTTTCTACTCTTTCTACTCATTCCTTCACATTTCCCCTGGATTTATGTTTGTATAAATTCAAAAATTCAAGTAGTTATTTTGTGGTTTAACACACCTTCTCATGGGTCACACTTGGTACATCACATGTACCAGCCTGCTGGAACTTGAATCAGACACATACAGTGATTNCTTGGTACATCACATGTACCAGCCTGCTGGAACTTGAATCAGACACAAAGAGGGGTTGCTGGGATGGGTCCTGGGAGAAACAGCATTTTCTTGCATGACAACTGCCTCATAAGAGGCCATTACAATTTCCTCAGGCAATGCAGGATTAACCCTCTCAGATGGAGGTGAAAAGATCCATAACACTGAGTGGGGAGGTCACTTCTACTGAGAATAGTGAGGTTGCTTCTGCTGCTGCTTCCACTTTTGCTGGAGTTGGGGAGACCACTTCCATTGACAAGGAATACTCATCAGAGTTTAAGGGCTTAATGACCCCAGATTTATCAGGATCTTTCCACACATCCCCATTCCAACTTACAAGATCCCATTCTTTCCCAATCCATGTTCTTCCTAACCGTAGGCCCCCTATGAGCCTGGAAGTTTAACTTGCATTGTAATTGAGCCAATTTCAGATGAGATTCTGTATTTGATTTCCATTAATTACATTCCTGCAACTACAGGATATAAAGATCTCCTTCAAGACATATGTAGATACCTTCAGATTATTTATATAGCTCTTGAACAGGGAATTTGAATCTCTAAGCTCATTCTTTTCTCTTACCAGTTTTTCCAGTGATATTAGGAGCAACCAGCCAACCTCATTATATTCTTCAGTTTTCTGAAAATGTTCAAAGCATCATATACACAGGCACCTAGCTCCTTGATTTTTATAAATGGTTAGTTTGTTATCTCCCTCAGTCCAGGAACTGATATAAGCAAATATCCCACTCTCAGTACCAAAATATGTATTATTTATGATTTTTCAGAGAAATATAACCATAGGAGCTATAGATAGATAGATGATAGATTTTGAAGTGTGTCTCCTAAAAGCAGCAAATAGGTATATCTCGTTAGATGGTAATGTTGGCCCTGTAAAATGAGTCTGGAACTATTTTTTCCTCTTCAATTTTTTTTGAATAATTTGAGAAGGATTGACATTATTTCTTCTTTAATGCTTGGTAGAATTGATCCATGAAGTCGTCTGGTTCTGGGCTTTTTTTTTTTTTTTTTTGAAAGGAGGTTTTTCATTACTGATGCAATCTTGTTACTCATTATAGGTGTGTTCAGATATCCTATTTCTTCACTATTTATTCTTAGTAGGTTATATGTGTTCTTTCTTCTAGGTTGTCCAATTTGTTGGCATATAATTGTTCATAGTAGTCCTCATATCCTTTATATTTCTGTGGCATTAGGATAATATTTACCTTTTATTTCTGTTTTTATTTATTTGAGTCTTTTTTAGTTAGTCTAGCTGAATGTTGTCAATTTTGTTTACTTTTTTTAAAAAACACTCCTACTTTTAAAATCTTTGTTATTGTTTTCTTTTCTCTATTTCATTTATTTCTCCTGTAATCTTTATTATTTTCTTCCTTCTGCTAACTTTGGCCTTAGTTTCTCTTCTTTTTCTGGTTTCTTGATGTGTAATGTTAGGTTGTTTATTTGAGGCATTTTTGCTTTTGTTTTTTTCAAAATAGGCATTTGTAAATATAAATAAACACTCTCTTAGGATTGCATTTGCTACATCCCTTAAGTTTTGGTATTTTATGGTTCTAATTTTTATTTGTCTCAAAATAACTTTATTTCTCTTTTGATTTCTTCTTTGATATATTGGTACTTCAAGAGTGTATTATTTAATTTCCACATGTTCATGAAATTTAAAACATTTCTTCTGTTATTGATTTCTATTCTCACTCCATTGTGGTTAGAAAAGATATACTTGATATGATACTAATCTTCTTAAGTTTGAAGACTTGTTTTATGCACCAACATATGATCTAGCCTAGAGAATATCCCATGTTTTCTTGAAAATAAAGTGTATTCTGTGGTTGTGGTTGTAATGTTCTATTTATGTCTGTTAAGTACAGACATAGTGTTATTCCGGTCTTCTCTTTCCTTATTGATTGTCTGTCAGAATGATATGTCAGTTATATTATCTTGTATAATTACTTACTTAATCACTTTACCAACACTATATTTGGGGGAATGTATTTGAATTGCTGTTTAGTGTCACTTGCTTTCAACCTAAAGATCTCTTTACTTTTAAGGCAGGTCTGTGAAGAACAATTTTTCTCTGTTTTTAATTATCTAAGACTGTCTTTTTTCTGTCTTAATTTTTGAAAATAATTTTTCTGGATATAAGACTCTTGGTTGATATTTTTCTCTTTGAACGTTTCAACCATGTCATCCCATTGCCTGTGGCTTCTATTTTTTCTGATAAAAAGTGTGCTGTTAATCTTATCCGGGTTCCCATGTTCTTGATGAGTCATTTTTCTCTTCCTGTTTTTCAGATTTCTTCTTTGTATTTTGCTTTCAACATTTTGAATGTGATGTGCCTGGGTGTGGATCTCTATACATTTATCTAATTTGCAGTTTGTAGTACTTTTTGGATGTGTAAATTAATCTGAAGGAAAACATCAGATTTGGGAAGTTTTCAATCACTATTTATTTGCATATACTTTCCCCTTTGTCTCTTTTCTCTATTCTTCTTTCTTTTTCCTCTTTCTACTCACATTATGTAGTTGCTGGTGCACTAAAAGGTGTCCCACATTTAGTCAGTTGTACTTTTCAAATCCAGAATTTTTGTTTGTTTTTTGGAGATGGAGTCTCACTCTGTTGCCCAGGCTGGAGTGCAGTGGTGCAATCTTAGCTCACTGCAACCTCTGCCTCCTGGGTTCAAGCAATTCTCCTGCCTCAGCCTCCCAAGTAGCTAGGATTACAGGTGCCTGCCACCACACCTGGCTATTTTTTTGTATTTTTAGCAGAGACAGGGTTTCACCATGTTGGCCAGGCTAGTTTTGAACTCTTGACCTCTAGTGATCCACCTGCCTTGGCCTCCCAAAGTGCTAGGATTACAGGTGTGAGCCACCATGCCTGGCCCAGAATTTCTATCTGGTTCTTTATTTAAAAAATAATTTCTATCTTTATACAGATTATTTGTTAATGAGATATTATCACCATACTTCCCTTCAATTCTTTAGACAGTGTGACTTTCAGTTGTTTGACTATATTTATAATGGCTACTTTGAAGTCTTAATCTGCTAAGTTCAACCAGTGGCCCTCTTCAAAGCAGTTTATATTGCCTGCTTTTTTTTTTTTCCTGTGTATGATCTCTGTTTTGTGTTTCTTGTTGTCTTGTATTTTGTTGCCATTGTTGTTGTTGTTGAAAACTGGGCATTTTTGATAACATATTGTAATAACTTGGGAATCTAATGCTCCCATCCCACTACAGGGCTGATAATGTTGTTTGCTTAGTCATTTACTTATTTGTTTAGTGACTTGGCTTAACTGACTGTAAAATATATTTTCACCACTGTATGCAACTTCAGGTGTCTATGCTCTGATTGATTTTTTTCTTGCTTTTATCTTTTAGTTTGGCAACTGAGGGGCTGCTCCTGAATTAGCATAAATCACATATTGTTCAAAGCTTATGCTTAATCCTTCTTCACCAGTTAGATTTTTACCTTTTTACCATTTAATGTGTGTATGGCTTTTAGAAATCTTTCACAGTTTAAGAAGTTTATCATTTTTTCTATGATTAGCCAGGGACTAGTAGCTTGGATTTTCTTTCTATGAACACTCAGAAAGGGCACAATCTTGGGCATGCACATAGTCTTTCAGACTATTAGGAATGCGTGTGATTTTTCATTTTTAGTCTGACTTTCTAGGAGTTTCCCCCTCATTCTGTGTAGCTTATGATTCAAATAGAGTTTGAGCAGAGAACGCACTTAATCACTGAGGGCAGTGAGGTTTCTGCCTATTTGTGATTGTTCAATGTGCATCTTGAGAATGTGTTTAAGTCTTTTCCTTGCCCTTCTCTGACTGTTCCTTAATGGGTGCACACCATGCTCTAATTGTTTCTAGTATTTATGCACATGTTTCCTGACCCCCGGGGTTTACTGTGATCCCAGGAGGCCCTTTGTGGCTGTCTCTTTTTCAGGTAGTCGCTAGTTAACTTTTGATTGCTCTGATGTTTTTATTGTTGCTACCTTTATTATAGAGCTATGAGTCCCTCTTATTTGCTTTCCACTCAAATCTCCATTTGTTTCAGATAAAATCAGTTCCCTCAGGCAGAGCTGTGGAACTCTTCATCATTAAGGACTTCCTTGCAGCCTGCCTCTCAGCCTGGGCAGAACCTTTGGGCCACTGCACAACAGCTAGGGGCGGGGACAATATCCCACTTTCCTGGAGTGGCACCCTGTTCTATAAGCAGGTACTGGGGGTGTGGTAGCACTTGTGTTCTTGCGTTCCTGACATGGAATCTGCACCCTATGAGTGAGCTGGGGCATGAGTGATCAGGGAATAGTGTTCTCAGCCTTCTGTATCTGGGTTAGTGTTCCTGCCCTACAAATGAAGACACGGTAGAGAAAGAGAGCTCAATTATCTTGATTGTGACTGCCCAGAATAGAGCTTCTCTAACCCAGAGCTGAGAGAAACAAGAAACACTAGTGGTCTGCCCTTATTGGGGTTAAATTGTATTACCAGATTTGCTTTCCACCAAAATCTCCATTGTTTTCAGTAATGGGGTTACTGTATGTAATGTGGGTTTTCAGTAATGGGGTAAAATTGTATTACCAGATTTGGCACTAGGAAAAGAGGAATCCCCATTTTCCTGATCACACCCAACTGGATTAGAGTTCTCCTAATAGTTTCCATTGGAAATAGCTGGGTATAGGGGAATGTCGGTCATGGCTCAAACACCAGTCTCTTGCTATTCTTATGGAGATTTTATGGATTTTCTTGAATAAATATTTTTCTATTTACTGTGTGCCCATAAAACAATTTCCAGAGACTTTAAATGATTGTGTTTGTGTGTGGGTGTTTAAATAATATTCCCAGTTAAATGGTTATTTGTTGAGGAGAGAGTCTACTTCACTCCCCACTTACTTCCATCTCAATTCTAAAAGATATCTGAGTGTTGGCCGGGCACGGTGGCTCACGCCTGTAATCCCAGCACTTTGGGAGGCCGAGGCGGGCGGATCACAAGGTCAGGAGATCGAGACCATGGTGAAACCCCGTCTCTACTAAAAATACAAAAAAATTAGCCGGGCGCGGTGGCAGGTGCCTGTAGTCCCAGCTACTTGGGAGGCTGAGGTAGGAGAATGGCAGGAACCTGGGAGGCGGAGCTTGCAGTGAGCCGAGATCGCGCCACTGCACTCCAGCCAGGGGGACAGAGCAAGACTCCGTCTCAAAAAAAAAAAAAAAAAAAAAAGATATCTGAGTGTTTATCCTTTATGGTCACCTATCCCTCCACTCTAATGATTCCTAAACTGCCAATTTATTCACGACTCTCTGTCCCCCAGCTGCCCACACAGATCAAGTGAATTTAGACTTACATACTTGGGAGTCTTTCTAATGTTTCTTTCTGGATATCTATTTTCCTGTCAAACATAATATCATGAAGATTAAGCTCTTTATCTTGCCACTGTAAATCATTTTTGAATTCTTCTTTTCTACTGTTTTATTTTAATCCTATTAATGTATTTTACCAAAATATAGCTTTGGTATAGAAATCAGTGCAAAAAGAATATTTTTAATGCTTTTGTGTTCCACTACGGTAGAAATTTTGGTATCAAAGTTAAGTAAGGTATGTTCACCACTGCATGCCTGTAGGTCCAGCCACTCTGGAGGCTGAGGTACAAGAATCACTTGAAGCCGGGAGGCGGAGGTTGCAGTGAGCTGAGATCACACCACTGCACTCTAGCCTGGGTGACAGAGTGCGGCTCCATCTCAAAAAAAAAAAAAAAAAGTTCACTGCCTTTGATAAACTCGCAATAGAATTTAGATGCTAGGTTTGTGAAGAGATCATTGTAATTAAATGTATTCAGTTTCATAAGACGTCATAAGAGTATAAACAGAGAAGAATGTATTCATTTACAACGTCTTTATTTAAAACAACAACAATAAATTATTTCTAAACCACACTACTCTCTTTAGCTATCTTTGTTCTTCCCTTCACAAACTTCATAACAGACCTTTAGAATAATTTACACTTATTGACCACATCTCTTTCCTCAATTCACTTTTCAATCTAAGGCAATCTGACTTCTGCCTGCATCACTCCACTGATTTTATGTTTGACAAATTCATCAATGATCTCACATTTCTATATCAAAAAGATACTCTTCCATTCTTATCTGAATTGACACCTTCCCAGCCTTTGACACTGCCAATGACTACCTCCCTCTTGAAGTGTTATCTTTCACTGGATTCTATAGCATTACTTGTGGTACCACTTCCATCTTTCTAGATGTTTCTTATTCTCCTTTATTATTCCTTCTTTTCTGCCTCCTGTAAAGGGTGATGCTCTTCAAAATTCTTATTTGCTGAGCTCAACACTCTCTCGTATTCCACTGCCATCAACTAACTAAATCTCTTATTTCTTACTCATCTCACTTCCTTGACTTCTAGATGCATATTGAAAATCTTCTTGGCTATCTTATAGACTTTAGTCCTTTCCCAAAAACACTGCATATAAGGAGTGATTGTAAAGCCACATGCTCTGGCAAGACGACTCTTCCCCATTCCTCCTGCAAATACCCAAGATAATTGGAAGCTCATGTAATCAAATTATATCCCCCCATCTTTGCCTGTGATCCTGGTGACTCCTCTTGTGTTGACTGATGACTTTAGCATCTGACACACTTTATTCTCTACTCCTGCTCCCATCATGATGCTTGGTAATACCAACTTAATTGAATATCTACCAATATCCTGGCCTCTTTTTTTAAAATCTCATTTCTATTGACCAAGTTCTTCATCCATCTCACTTACCCAATTCTATGTCATGGCCAATTGTACTTTCTCTGAAATCTAAATTTCAAGACTTTTGGTCTCTCACCCTCTGTCTCTCTTTCTCTCTTATACCTCTTCTGCTTGTATTTTTCTCTAATAACTCCAGTCCAATAATTTCCCCCTCATTTAAAGGCTGCCTATCCCTTTTCCAACTTTCACTATCCATCTCTCCTTCATGCACATTCTATGATACAATATTATAATCATGTACTTGCAAACATTATTGATTTCCTTATCTTCAACTCCCTAATACTATCAACAAAATTCCAAATCTGCATAAATCTAACTATATATTTACTTTTCACTTGCACTCAAGCAACAAAATATTGCTCCTCTCCTCTTTTCACAAATCTCCAAAAACTCTTTCTCACCTCTTATCTTCAATCAATACTTTTCTTCATAGTCCTTTGAGAAAATAATAGGAATAAGAAGAAAACAGCCTCATCTAATTACCATCCTATTTACCAATCTACTTGCATCTATAATTACATCCTTATTTGGTAACCTGCTTTCTTATCCCTTTAAAATCAAACCATTTTCTACACAAAAGTCAATTAAAAGTCCCACCATGTTACTGCCTACCAAAAACCTTTCATTATCTTCTCATCTGTAAGAAAAATATTTAAACTCTTTACCAAAACCTACAAGTTTCTACATGTTGGGGTCCCTGATTAATTGTATGGTCTCATGACCTACCACTCCCTTCACACACCTGCTCACTACCTTTAATCGTACAGATCTTACTTCAACGCCACCTTAAAGGCTCTGCACTCGCTGGTTCTTCTGCCTGAGATGCTGTGTTCCCAGATCTTTACAAGGCAACTTCCTACTCATCATTGCTGAGTGTCCCATAGAACAACTTCTTAGAGAAAACTTCCTTGATCATCTATTTTTAATGTTCTCTATCATATCTTGTTCTTTCCTTTCTTGTTAGTCTTCTTAGCACTTCCCACTATGACTCCAATATCTTACCACCATAGGATTGGCATATTCACATATTTGGCAGTTTGTTTCCTTTTGCTTTCTCAACCTGAATGTGAGTTACTTACATCAAAATCTTTGTCCTGCTTGCTTTTCACTATGTCTAATGCCCAGAAAGACATGACCCAGGGCTGCTGCTCAGTAAATCTTTTTCCATGGTCTGCTTTGTTTCTGATGTTTTTCTACCTCAAAGGATTATCTTAATACCACACCACCTGCCTATGGCAGAAATCTCAGCTTATACCTTAGCTTCTTTCACTCACTGCCCATACCCAAAAGCCAATTGTGTTAAATTTTCTTCCAAATTCTATCTCAAATTTGTTTACTTATCTGCGTCTCCATTGCTGCTACTGTAGCTCAAGCCACCAGCATCTCACCACTGGGTTTCAGTAACGGCTCCTCATAAGTCTCTACTTCCAGCTATCCCACCTCTAATCCAGGTTCCATAAAGAATATGAATTCTTTATCAAATGAACCAAATTCTTTCTACTGTAAAATACTTCCATAATTCTCTGTTATCCTCCTGATGAAGAAAATACCTTTAACATGCCCTGCAAGATCCTGCATCATTTGCTCTTTCCTCTTCTTGCTAGCATTGTCTCCAGTACTTTCTCTGTGTCACTCACACCTGACACTTCATGTCACATACCTGGAATTCAGTAAACATGTGTTTAATGACTAAATTAAGCTATGCATTTACAAATGGCACAAATAACAGTTAATAATGTTAAGATACTTGATAGTAAATGATACACTTTTTGATATTATGCCTAGACAGTTGATACAAATAACTTGTTCTTTAATAAATCATTCTGAATTATAATGGTAAAACATGTGAAAAAAGTCCACGAAAGCTTGATAACTCTGCTAAAGCCATTATCCTTATGTTGTTCATCTCTTGAACCATTTTCATTTCTATGACACAGAAGTCTTTTTTTTCCCTTCATTTTCCAAGAACAATTGACTCTGCCTGCCTGGCCTGAGGAAGGCTCCTGGGCATCATTGCTCTGGCAGGTGGTTTTCATTTGCTGTCTAGAGATGCTGGCACTCCGGCAAATACAGTTCCCATCTCATGCCCAGCCAGGTCCCCAACACTGCCTGCATCTGATACAATGGCTTGTTACCGCCTGGAATATGTAGTTCTAACAGTAACACAACCCTCTTTTTCTTCAGCAACCATCAGAAAAAAGGATTTCTTGGACTATTACATTGCAAAATATATTTTTACATTTCAATTAAATATACTACTTTAAAAATATTTCTTCTGAAATAAAATATATTGTCCATTTAACCTCTGACAAAGAAGCTGAATTGGAGTGGGACCTCATTGTAAAGCCCTGGCAGCTGCTGCCTAGGTTCAGTTTCCTAAGCAACCTAGAAACTTAATTAGACCCAAACAACAAGGATGAGTATTTAGAGAAATAAGATTTAGTTAAATCACTATCATCAAGGATCTAAGAACTGAGATTATTGAGGGAAAGAAATGTAAAAATGAGGTAAAGCAATCTGATGATTAGGGAAATTAGCTACAGAGCTTTTAAAATAATATTTTGAAAGAACTTTAGTATTTTAAATCATTATTAGTCTTCAGGTTTTCAGTGGCAGATAAGATTACAAGTATTTAAACAATCAGCTTGAATTGCATTGCTTGAGACAGTGTTTGCACCTATTAGGTGCTGAAAGTTACAGAGATATTCCTTTAAGGAATGATCCTTGAATTAGACCTTGGAAAATGGGTAGAATTTGAACATGTAGGTTTATGTATTTTTATGATCACAACTAGACTGTTTATTCAATTCAAATTCCACATGTATTGTCATCACTGTTTGCTGTTATTCTTCTTATGTCTCTTCCTGCACCATTCCACTTCCCCACAACCCTTGTAAACACTGGTTCCAAGCAAGGTTAAGGAGTTGTGAAGAATCTAGGTACTCCTATAATTGTTGTTAATTTTTCTAATGCAATCTCAAACCTTTGCTTATATTACATTGGAAGTCTTAAAATTAAAAGGCTTGTAGAGATCAGATTCCAGCACAAACTTCTAATCTATTTGCCTATTAGCATCTATACAGATATTCAAAGAGATTCTATAACACATCCCATTGAATAAATTTTCCCAATTCATGCAATAGCCTATATTGGTTTTGAAAAATTCTAAGGTAAAGTCTTCCTAATATGAAACCAACGTCTGCCTCCCTGTGTATTCTTTTTTGTCACAGTTATACCCTTGAGTCTAAATGAACCCATTTCTCTTTTACTGAGCTTTTAATATTTGAAGTTGATGATGTTTCTTATTTTTGTTCTCTTCCCATACTAATTACAGGACCTCCACTTCTTCCAATCAATTTTCAAGTTCTAAAAAATAAAAGATTTGGAAATCAGAGGTGCATTTCATTTATCATCAGGTGTTAAGTATTTTCCTATCATAATTTGTTATTCTTCTCTCAATTTGCTTCCTAATATTGACTAAAACTGCTTACTATTTTTTATTTGACATAATCTTAAGGTGAAAAACTCCACACTCTTGATTACCATTTTAATCAATTCACTTCACTGCTCTGAAAAAAAAAAAAAAATGTGGTAGATGACATTTTAGGCTTAACCAACCTGGAGAGCATCCAAGCACTTTCCATTGGTGTGGCACAAACTGCACTCATGCGCACTTTACTGAACAGATTCGATTCTCTGGAATAGCAGATATGCACTATCCACATATCATTTGCTTACTGTAGAAAATAGAAGAGAATGATTGTTCAGTAAAATGTTTGCTTGTATAATCTGTGTGACCAAAATAATTTGCTGTTGGTCCCCACGTATATCTTGCCAATTACCACATCGTATATTTTCCATTTTCCAGTTTTCCTTTCTGGAATTTATTTCCTGTTTTCTTGTGTGGCAATTTATCTTTAGTCTCTCAATGATGATTCTTAGAGTCATGCAATGTTATAGTCACACATTTGGTCCAGAAATGCCCTCCGACACTTTGTTTGCTGTCTCTGTTCTTCCATCTCTCCCCTCATCATCCCATCTTTCAGTTCCTTTCCTCTGTCTAGAGCACACTAAAAACAGTTCATCTCAAAATTGTTTAAAAAAATCAGAAGCAGGTTATAAGGTTATTGAGGCATGTGGCCATGAGTCAAAAAAAGTTCCACTCAGGTGACGAATATAATGATCTCCAAATATAATTATTACTAAGGGAGAGTAATGTCTTCTCTGTGTATATTATCATGTAAGAGAGTCTTGGTTTAAGCCTGTCAAGTGCTCAAGCACCCAAGTTCTCTGAGCTTTGAACTCTCAGAATTTAAGATTGGAAAATACATTAGAGAATATTTGTACAAGCCCACCTTAGTTACTTTCAGAAAACAAGATGGATCCAAAGAAATCCATAGCTCAATGTATTCAATTTAGCAACTATTTTACTATACCACATTACCTTGCTGACGCAAAACAATTGCAGAACATCTAACTATATCCATCTTTCTGTCTGCCTATCTCTCTTTTCATTTCTCTCTCATTTCCATTTCCAGTGAATCTGGCATGTATGATTAAAAGAATACTCTCTGGGTTCAAATCTTGTCTCCATCATTTATTAACTTCAGGAATGTCAATGCATTTCTTCAAGCTTCAGTTTCCGAATTTATGAAGTAGAGATAATATCCACATTATAGAGGTATGGTGGACTGTTAAACAAGATGACTCATAATGATTTTAGCACAGTATCTATCAGATAAGTGCTCCTCAAATGTTAGACATTTTTATTATTAATATAAATAATGCATACTTACTATAGAAAATGTGGAAAGGCTAGGAAAAATAAGGCAAACTATTAAAATGGCTAGTAACCACTCAATTTAAAGATAATCACTGTTAATATACATACATGTGTATACATGGAAAATATCACATGTACTATGTTCAAACCTATTTGTGTATATATAATTTTAGATAGTTGATTTCACATAAAAGAATGAATCTGATTTGCTAAACATAAATTTCTTTCAAGTAGTTTTGTTAGTTCCTAATATTATCTTCATCCTGAAGAATCTAGAAATTAATCAGGGAAACTTGAACTTGATGATTCTGTTATCAGCTTCAGGCTGAATATTGAGAACAGGAAATAATAAAGTGAGTAATAAACATGTACCTTTAAATTGTACTTCTTATAAAGATTTTCAAGCCTTTTACAATTACAATGTCTCATTAACCTTTTAAAGAAACTGGTGTTATGTTGTGGCACATCTTATAGTGTAGTGTAAAGTTAGACTAATCCTGAAAGAACCACTGAGATCCTATGTATCTATCTAGAAAACCATACTACATAAGGCAGTGATGAGTTTTGAGAAGTTGTGTGGTTTAAAATTTCTTAGACCCTTCCCTGACCACATCGTGTGTTTGGTTTCTTAGATACTGACCTTGTTTTGTTAATCTTTGCCCTACTCATTCATTCATTCATTTATTTACTTCTTCTATGTTTGCTGAGTATCTATCACACACTCAATATTATACTAAAGGGACTGAGGCTAAAAATATTAATAAGAGAACTTCACTGTGATAAGAAGTTATAATTCAGCCAAGGCAATGAAATGAAGAGAAAGGTTTAGTGCACTGTGATAAGCACAATGAAAGGAAGCAAAGGACACCATAGCAACCTGCAGATAGAGATCCATGTTCCACATGGATGTCGTCAAAGAAGGGTCCATGAAGGACATGACATCAAAGTTAAGTTTAGTCTTAAACAATATTTAGAAGGCATCCCCTTTTAAAGGTCTGTGTGACCTCAAATACATATGCTTAATACCAAAGATCTCTTAGCCTCAACTGCTGCATAAATTTGTTGTAGGAGTTAATGTAGCATCTGTAAATAGTAGATATTCAAGAAAAGTTAGTTCTCTTTTTACCATTATTATGTTGCTTTCTCACTTTATTTTGTGTCCATACATATTATTTGTTCTCTACCTAATTGTCAAGTAATGTTCTTTTACGAAAATATTTTATAACTTTGAGATAGGACACAAATTTAATATCTATGAAAAGGATCGTGTTTATTTGAGGGTAGCAGAAGACTTGTAACACCCAGGAATATTGACAAGGAAGTAGAAAATTAAGTCTAGCATGTCACTCAATCCAGATGTTCCACTGGCAGTTGTGTAGTCATCTGTCATTTTCCTTAGCCATAACTTGCTCCTAATTTAAGAGACAATGTTATTCAGTGTTATGTTTTTAAAGGTATCTTCCTCTTAAACATCCCTTAAGTCACTCGTGTTTTGAGAGTGATGTATCTACTATAATAAAAATAAAACTCTAATGGGTAAAAAAAAAAAAAAAAAAAAAAAAAGTGAATTGAGAAAGCTATCAACATTTCAGAACATGCTTCATGGTACTCAAAAATAGAAGAAAATAATAAATGAGTGTAAGGAAAGTAATTATTTGATATTCAATTTGATCTCCCATCTTTGCAAATGGCTGTTCCAAGTTCTGTTCCAAAATGGTGTCAGGGCTTCGCTGCTGTCATCAATTGCCATCAGCACTGCCTTTAACTGACATAATCACTGATTGTTACAATTAGCGCCCATTAGTAGAGAGTAAAATTAGAGTCTCAGTCATATAGAATTGCCCATTATGTCCATAGAATACACAAAGTTCATCATTTATGATTAACATTACCAGAGAGAATTCAAAAGAAATTATGAAAGACCTGTCACTTTATAATGCTGCCAGATGTGAATATCAGAGATGATGTACCAACTGTCAAAACTCAATGTTCTGCTATACAACACCCAGATTTTTAGATTTTTAGATATGAAAGTATGAAGAATTAGAAAAACAATGTGTTTAGTGGACAGGAACTTTGAAGGGACCAGTAGACAAGGTACATTGTTGAACAACAGAAAAATATATAGAATACATTTGATGTAGTTAGGTCCCTTTGTAAATTTATTTGCTTTTTTATTGGTTTTAATTTATAAGCCAAAAGAAGTGCCAAATCAATGGTGAAAAAGGTCAAAGTGAACATAGTTTTTAACCCCTGACATTTTAATTATAAAAGAAATTAGCCAGTTGTACCATTCTTGTTATAATGATTTTTCACACTCCACTCTAAATAAATACATTTTAAATAGAAGGCAGAGAAGTTAAGACAAAATATGTGATACCTGGAGCTCCAGTCTCCATTTTAGGTCATGCGATGACCTTGAGGCTGTAATCTGCTCAGATGGTAGAGCAGAAAGGCAGAAGCAGCTCAAGTCCTCATTAACTGTGGAGCTCCCATTCTGGCAGTCTGTTTATCAAATGCAAATTATATGACTAACCACTGAGAATATTAAGATAATAAGAGAAAAAATTTCCACCGTGTAGACATCTATACCTATGGAATACCATGTATGTTTCAGCAAGGTGACATCAACTCAATATATATTTCAAACATTTTTATGAGATATTTGTTATAAAAATTATAAGCCTGAATGTATAGTATAAAGATTTCCATCCTGTTTCTAGAAGTACTTATTTTTAAGTTACATGTCTATCTTTTCTGGCATTTTCTATGCACATAAAAGCATTTATATATTTTATTTCTTTATTTATAATATATATTTCATTGCGTATAACAATGGTACTTATTTGTGGGGTATAGTGTGATATTTTGATGCACATATACAATGTGTGACAATCGAACCAGAAGAATTAGCACATCCATCACTTGAAATGTTTATCATTTATTTGTGTTGGTAACATTCAAAATCTGCTCTTCTAGCTATTTGAAAAAATACAACAAATTATTGTCTAACATAGTCACCTGACAATGCTATAGAATACTATAACATTGCTCCTATCTAGCTGTAATTTTATATTAATTAGCGAATCTCTTCCTGTCTCCCACTCCCTTAGATCTTTCCCAGCCTCTAGTAACCACTCTTCTACTTTCTATTTCCATGAGGTCAAGTGTTTCAGCTTGCACATAGAAGTGAGATCATGCAGTATTTGTCTTTCTGTGCCTGACTTATTTCACTTAACATAATGTTCTCCAGTTCCATCCATGTCGCTGCGAATTACAAGATTTCCGTCTTCTTTATGTCTGAATAATATTCCATTGTGTACGTATGTCACAATTTATCCAGTAATCTGTTGATGAACACTTAGGCTAATTCCATATCTTGGCTATTGTGAATAGTGCTACAATAAAAAAATAGGAGTTCTCATATCCCTTAAACACATTGACTTCCTTTCTTTTGGATATATAACCAGTAGTGGGATTTCTGGGATATAGAGTAGTTCTATGTTTAGCTTTCTGCAGAATCTCCACACTGTTTTCCATAATCACTGTACTAACTTACATTTCCACTACCAGTTTGTAAATGTTCCCTTTTCTCTGCATCTTCTCCAGCATTTATAATGTTTTTGTATTTTTGATAATAGCCATGCTTACTGGGATGAGATGATAGCTCATTGTGAATTTGATTTTCATTTCCCTGATGAGCAATGATATTGAGAATTTTTTTCATATATTTGTTGGCCATTTTTATGTCTTCTTTTGAGAAATGTCTATTCTAAAACTGGGTTATTTGTTTCTTTACTGTTGTTTGAGTCTTTTGTAGGTTCTGTACATTAATTTCTTATTGAATTCTCTTTATTTTTCAATAGATGTATTGTAATATTTTACTGTCACTTACCCTTCTCATCACTTTCATATTCTATTTTACATCACCAGTATTGATATTCTTTCATATATCATGGCACATGGTATATTTAATTTTACAAACATATGAGTTTAAACTATAATCTACTTATGAACATAAATGTTTATGAAACATGATAAGTGAAAGAATATCAATAAACTACATTTCACCATTAAACTACATTTTTTCATTACACCAGAGAGTGAAGCATTAAATATTCTTATATGTTTATCTGTAGATATTTAGAATAAGCTGCTAGAAATGAGATTGCTAGGTTACATTGTAAATGTTGAAGTTATTGTACATTTATATCTACATCTATATCTTTTCTATTCAAATTGCCTTCCAAAATGTTTGCTTTTTTTAACATTCCCAACACTGTGCAATGGAGCATTACCAAACTTAAATCCTCACCATGGATATAAATGTCCATGGATGAACATTTAGATTGTTTCCACTTTAAGGCTATTATAAATAATGTTACTGTAAACATTTGTGTATGAGTTTTTGTGTGGACATATGTTTTAGAAATCAGTGGATTTTACATATTGATCCTGTATCCTACAACTTTGATGAGCTCATTTATTGAACTTTAATAGATTGCTTTTCTGTGGAATTCTTATGCTTATCCATGTACAAGATCATGCCGTCTGTGAATAGAGATAAGAGATAATTGACTTTTTCTTTTCTGGTATTGTTGCCATCTCTCTCTCTCTCTCTCTCTCTCTCTTTCTTTCTTTCTTTCTTTCTTCCTGCCGCTCCAACCCCAACCTCGCCCTCCGGCTTTTTTACTTATGCCCTAGAAGTTACAGTTCAATATTGGGTAGAATTTCAAAACAGACATCCTTGTTGGTCCTTGCCTTAATTCAGGTTGCTATGACAGAGTACCATAGACCGGATGGCTTCAACAGCAAACATTTATTTCTCACAATTCTGAGAACTTGGAAGTTCCAGGTCAGGGTGCCAGCAGATTTGGTATCTGCTGGGAGCCTTCTTTGTGTTTTGCAGCCAGCCATCTTCTCATGGCTTCATACAGTGGAGAGAGAGCAGATAGAAAGCCAGCTCTTTCATACTTCATCTTATAAGGACACTGATCTAATTGTGAGGGCCCATCTCCAACACCATTACATTGGGCATTAGGGTTTTAATATATAAATTTTGGCATGGAAAAAACATTCATTTCATAGAAGTTCTCATCTAAGTTGGAAAGCATTCAATCATTCTCCATTAATTATAATAATTGTGGGGATTTGGTATACGCCCCTTACTGGGTTGAGAAAGTTTCCTACCATTCCTATTTTGTTGAGTGTGTTTAGCATGAAAGTGTATTGTATTTTGACAAAAGCACCTATTGAGATGACTGTGTGAAGTTTGATTTTTATTTGATTAATATTAATATATTCTTACATTAATTTTTAGATGATAAAACAATCTCACATTCCTGGGATACACTCCACTTGGTCACAGTGTTCATTCCAATACATTTTATGTGTTGGCCATATTCATTTTGTCAATACTTTGTTAAGGCCTATGTTTACCTATTTGCAAAGAGTAATAATATATAGTGTTCTTTTATAGCAATGTTTTTCTCTGCTTTTGTTATCTCGGTAATCTTAAACACATGAAATGAATTGAAAAGCAGTCCATCCTCTTATAATTTTTGGTAGAGTTTGTAAGCAGTTAATATTAATTCATCTTTAAAGCCTTTGTTAGAAATCACGATTAAAGTCACCTTAGCTTGGGCTCTTCTTTGTTGGAGGTTTTAAATTATTAATTTAAGCTCTTTACTTGTTTATGTCTGATGAAATAATCAATTTTTTCTTGAGCAAATTCTGGTGGTTTGTATCTTTCTAGGAGATTGTACATTCCACCTATGTTATCTAATTGGTTGGCATACTATTGTTCATAATAATCTCTTATCCTTTTTTACTTCTGTAAATGAGGACTGTGCTCATTTGTATGCTCTACATGTTTGAAATTCTGAGACTGTAACCCTTTTTGCTTCTTTCTTTATAACAACACTAAATCAATGCTGCTAATTATACAGATTTTATTGAAGAATTGTGGTGAACTGTAGGCAATTAGAGTTCAGGCATAAAATAACTTCAATTTGAATTTCAGATAGACTTCCTATAAATTCTATGAATCAGAATATCAGAGTTTAAAAACTGGTTTTATCTTTTATTTGCTGAGGAGTTTTAAATAATAATGGTGGTGAGCCCTCTTCTTGTGTCCTTGTTCTGAATGTGATTGCTTCTATTATGTCACTGTTAAATATGGTGTTACATTTCTATTTGAAACATTATCAAGTTTTTTTCCATTTTTTGTGGTCTAATTCTTCTGTTTTGATGTTAATAGTTTTCTTTCTTGGCTCTTGAATCTTGGAGTTCAGTAATTTCTCATACTGGGTTAACTCGTCCTTTTGATGTAGAGTTTCAGTTCTTTCTTAACTCTAAGAAAGCCAATTGTGTAAATATGGCATCTCCATCTTATCTCTCCTACTTATATAATTTTGTGCTTTTTGCTCTTATCTATTTTGGTTTATATTATTTCACCAAGTCATATTTTATGACTTCTCCTCTTTCAAGCAACAGCTATTCTAATTCTGAATACTTCTAATGTGCTTTTCATTTTCATAACTAAATATACACACACACACACATATATATACACACACATACATACACACACATTTTTCCCTTTTCTCTTTCTTTCTTTCTTTTACTTTGCCAAAGTATTTTTAACAATATCATCTATTGCCTTATTTTTCTACTTGAGTGCTTACATTTCTTCTTTGCATGAGACAATGCACTTTATAATTTATTTTTATATAAGAAATGTATATGTTTCTTATCTAATTCTTCTCATAAATTGTGTCTTCAAGTCACTTTTTTATTGTTTAAAATAATTGTTTTGCATAGAACTAACATTGGATACTTTTGCATATTAATTCTCTTTAAAAAGGAAAATTCTATTTGAGCCGACCAGATATAGATATATATATTTAATATACAAATATATAAATATTTATAAATATATATTTATTTTATATTTATATATAATATATATTTATATTTTATAATATTTTGTATTATATAGTTTATATATTAAATATTATATGTTAAATATTATATATTAAATAATATAAATATATATTTATATTAATATATATTAATTTATAAATATATATTTATATTAAATATTTATATTTATATTAAACATATATATATATATATATAAATCTCTTACATATTTCAATCTTGGTGAACAACTCTTCCAAGCTTGCCAAGTTTACTTCTTGAGATGAATAAACTATCCTGGTAAAATGACAGCATGATATACTCAGAAAGTTTTTGTTTGTTTTATCTGTTTGTATTTGTCTCAGTTCAGCTGACTTTTGCCAACAAGTGTAGAGTTATTTACTGTGCTCTCTTTATAAATGTTTTATCATTATGTTTTTTGTTCGTTTGGTTTTCTTCTTTTTGGTGGGGAAGATGGTGGTGCATAGAAACATGGAAAAATTATTCCATTAATTTCCTTCCATCTTGCTTTTTTCTGGGTGGAAGAGTGTTTCTCTAGGAAGACTTCTCTTTTGCCCACATTTGATACCTATGTATACACCTATTTCTCATCATGCCAAGGAAACTATCACTATTTGCATCTTCCAAGACTTTCTAACTTATGAAGAAGACTGCACCAGGACTGAGTAGTACGAGTTGGTGGACAGCGTGCCTTCATTTTAGTCTTCATCCTATTTGGCAGATATGTTTACTTTTTTCCTGGAAAATAAATGTTTCTTCTTTTTTTTCAATCTTTTTGTTTTTTATGGAGTAAGTTTCAGGGAATGGTGTGAAATAAACATTTTGCTCCATTGTCATTTATCACCAGTCTTAAAAATAGGACATTTTCCTTTGCAGAGGGCACGGATAAAGCTGGAAGTCATCATCCTCAGCAAACTAACACAGGAACAGAAAACCAAACATCGCATATTCTCACTCATAAGTGGAAGTTGAACAATGAGAACACATGGACACACGGAGGGGAACATCACACTTTGGGGCCTGTCTGGGGGTAGAGGGAAAGGGGAGGGAAAGCATTAGGACAAATACCTAATGCATGTGGGGCTTAAAACATAGATGACAGTTTGATGGGTGCAGCAAACCACCATGGCACATGTATACCTATGTAATAAACCTGCACGTTCAGCACATGTATCCCAGAACTTAAAGTAAAATTTTTAAAAAGGACGTTTTATTTTTTTATTATACTTTATGTTCTAGAGAACATGTGCACAACGTGCGGGTTTGTTACATATGTATACATGTGCCATGTTGGTGTACTGCACCCATTAACTCATCATTTACATTAGGTATATCTCCTAATGCTATCCCTCCCCGCCTCCCCCCACCCCACAACAGGCCCTGGTGTGTGATGTTCCCCTTCCTGTGTCCAAGTGATCTCATTGTTCAATTCCCACCTGTGAGTGAGAACATGCAGTGTTTGGTTTTCTGTTCTTGCGATAGTTTGGTGAGAATGATGGTTTCCAGCTGCATCCATGTCCCTACAAAGGGCATGGACTCATCAAAAAAGGACATTTTAATACAATATTACACAGAAATAAAATAATTCTTCTATTACCTAGATTGTCAAGAAAAAATTGTGATATATTTGGATATATTGTATTAAAATAACAAATTTTTAGTCTTGAGTTTTCTATAAGAGAAGAAATATTTCAAAGGATAACCCTTAGTGGAAAAGATCTTGCTTTTCCCCTGCTGTTGAAGACATAGTTCCTGAGAGCTATAATATATCTCATAACATGGCTGTGATGAGAAGTTTAAGGTAATTATAATACACATACACGTCAGCTTGTCTTTGACCCCCAGGTTTCAACTTTATTAAAAAGCAAACCCAGATATTTCCTGAGAAAAAAATCTGCCTTGTAATTTGATGAATCGACCATCGTGTGGGTTAATAAATATTCTAGGTTGATTTGTGGTAAGTCTTCTACATGAGTTGACTTCTGTGAAGTTTGGTCACCACTAAATCTCACTGGGTTTCTTCTGGGGGAAGTTAGGCTTTCCTTCCTCAGAACCTTCTGCTCTTTTGTCAGCGAGTCCTCTTCATTCAGTATTCATCCATGACATTGTTTAGGAAGGGTCAGTAGTCCGAGACTTTATCTGTTTGACCCAAGCAAGAGAGTTGTCAGATCAGAGAAAACAGCTACAGCCCCTTGCCACTGCTCTGGTCATAAGTTTATAGTTCAGGCTTCTCTTTGCAAAGGATCATCAACATCAACATGTTGTTTCCAGGGTCATAAATTTGCAATGTGATGAGACATAACCAGATGTTGCCAAACGTGAATTGACTCATAAAGCAGCCTCTCTCCTGCTCTGTCTTTCTTCCCAACTCAGAGAAGCTGGTGGTCCATTTAGTTCTTCATATCTAGCTTGGGGGGCTTGGTGGTTCAGAATGAAGTCAATCATTTTCAGGACCAATTATATTTTTCAAGCCGAATACTGGTGTGGTCATTAGCACCTACTCCACAGATATTTTCTGTGACTTGAACTCCTGTATGGAATTTACTGCCACTCTTGGACATACTTTTGTTTTATATTTCAGTTGTTGCAATGGTGGCTGTTATGTTGCTGTTCTTTGTATACAGTGATGGGAAAAAATGACATGTCAATCTACAGTCCTTGCTCCCACCTGACATCTACGGCTTGATTTTACATGATTCCAATTATTTCAAATGTGTTAGGACTTGTTTTAATGCCCTAAGATACAGTATTTCAATAAATGTTCCAGAGTGTAGTTCTAGATACAGCAAATTTTTGTAATTCTTGGGTTTTTGCACATTCCCCAGCATTTTGAAGATTTTAAAAAGTTGAAGCAACTTAGACCATGGAAGTTCAGCTCAGAAGATGGAAGATCATGCAAGCTCAGACCATTTGTTACTCAAATCCAAGGCTCCAGCCTTCTGCTTGGGTATGTCATTGCACTTCTTTAGGAAACCAATAGTTTATAACCTGGACACAGTAAAAATGTGTAATTGTAATCTTAGCCCTTTAGATGTAAAGCTAGGTTAAATTGAAAGCAAAGTTCATTGGAAGAAAAAGTAGACTTTAAAAGTCAGATGTTCTAAGCCTTCATGGTAGGTTATTGTTTTTCTAAATTCTAGTTTTCTATTTTATAACACTAGAATCATAGTAACAATACATCACTGTATCATAACATTATTTGTAAGGCACATAGATTAGGAGTCCTCATAAAAAGTCCTTTGAATTATCTATGAAAAAGGTCTATAATATTATCTAATTTGTAATTTTATGTCAGACTTTTTTTTTTTTATTCTTTCCTGTTGGTTCTTATGCTTAGTGGCATGATTAGGGTTGTTTCAATAGCAATTGGCTGTACTTTTATGACCAGCAGAGTTAGGGAAAAGTACAAGAGAAAAACAGCTGACATAAGAATCAAGCATCTTTAAGTACAGTAAGAATTCTATGCCACTTCAATTTTTCAGGAAAAAAAGCTAACAAGTGATTTATGTATTCTGCATTGGTAATTGTTATTGTTTTGTTTTATATTACTTATGTTGTTCTTAATTTAAGACTCTTTTACTTCTGCAGGTATGTTTTCTTTAAATAAAACATTGATTTTGGGAGTTCTTGTTTTCTTCAGATTAAAATCTAAAAATGGGCCGGGCGCAGTGGCTCAAGCCTGTAATCCCAGCACTTTGGGAGGCCGAGGCGGGTGGATCACGAGGTCAGGAGATCGAGACTATCCTGGCTAACATGGTGAAACCCCGTCTCTACTAAAAATACAAAAAACTAGCCGGGCGTGGTGGTGGGCGCCTGTAGTCTCAGCTACTTGGGAGGCTGAGGCGGGAGAATGGCGTGAACCCGGGAGGCGGAGCTTGCAGTGAGCCGAGACCACGCCACTGCACTCCAGCCTGGGAGACACAGCGAGACTCTGTCTCAAAAAAAAAAAAAAAAAAAAAAAAAAAAAAAAAATCTAAAAATGCTCTTTATTCTGTAATTTTAGTTTTTCTCAGTACTTGAAAAAATTAAATCCAAATTTTATATTTCAGCAATCATTCTTACCTGCAGTTTACAATAAAGTGTGAATACTATTTATTTGTTTGTTTGTGTTAGTTATTAGACACAATCTTAAAAATCATACGGGAGACTGGCTTTCCATATTTACATTCAACTAATTTTGAAGAATACAGGAATCCATGCCCATCCCTATAGATTGTGATTTAATTTGCTTACATCCAGGCATCGGTACTTTACAGAAGCTCACAAGTCATTGTAATGTGTAGCTAGGAATGAGAGCCATTAATGCAGTACAAACCTTCATTAATGAAACAAGATGAAGAACTTCAAGTTTACTGACATTTTGTACTTTCTCAAAGCAGTCAGTGCGAGGACCCAGCTCTCCAGTCACTTATTCTATGTTCCTATCTCCCCAAAACAGAATGCCGGAGGAGCCTGTGACTTATTTCTCAAGCATTTCCCAGTGGCTTGCACAATATCAGGCACATCAAAGGTACTCAGTGGAACACTTGCTAAATGTTGAATGAATAAATAATTAAACGAATGTAAGATGGCTCCCCATGTCTCATTTATTCTGTAGCTTCACTGAAATAACACTTGTTGCTGAGTGTTGAGACAAGAGTGTCAGGCTTGGTAGAAGCCCAACATCCACTCATAGATGCTAGGAATGTTGTCACATTTTTAAGCAATAGAAGAATTTCCAATTGGCTAAGGAAGTAGAAAAAGAGAGTAGAAATTTACAATGAAAGAAGGTCACTATAACATTGAAGGTAGTGCTGAAAGGAGAGGAGTGAGTCTTCTGAACATCTGGATCCCAGAAAAGATGCTGTAACAGTTTCCGTGACCAAATATATAAATGGAAGAAATTCATCAATCTGAGTATCAAGAATTCAAAAAGGAAGGCACTCCAGGCTCTCAGGGACCAAGGCCTGTCTATTGTGACTGCTAATCCAAGTGAGTTTGGGTTAAAAGGGGTTAACAGCCCTCTGCTGTAACACATGATTGGTCTTTATGAGGTTGAAGCTCTTGTCTGTTTGAGGCCTACAGATGATGCTAAAGAGCCAATAATGACAGCAATTCAAAGCAATCTAATTATGCAAACGGGAGGCTAAACAATTTCATCATCCTTAAATTAGATTGTCCTAATGAGATAAAGACACCAATTAATCCTGAATTAATTTCAATAGCCTATTTCAGGCAAACACTTTAATATGCAAATGTAAATGAGAAACAAAGCCTACTGTAGAATGCCAGAGTTCAGAACCTCTCTCTTCGCAGCTGCAGCGGGTGTAAATAGTGCCTAATGAGTTTGCATGGAAAGACACAACCAGCCGAAAATTTTAGACTTCATAAAGCACAGCCGGTGCCTCAGGTATACGGGATGTGGTCTGGAGCCAGACACGAAAGGAGGGGGATTTCGCAGAAGAATGTTATGGTAAGGTAGGTGCACACTGCTGCAGTCATACATACCATTCCCTAAGCAAAAACAAGGCTCAGGGTTCAACTGTGCGATGTGTGCATGTGTGTGTCTGCATGCGTGTAAGTGTGTGTGTGTGTATGTGTGGTGAAGGGGACATGGAGAAGAGAAATAGTGAAGTGAGGGGAGGTAAGAGGGGCAGTGTGAATGCACTTTTTAATGAGTTGATATTTAGAGAGCCAAGTTGTCATAACATACATCTGGACAGAAGTCTCTTCTGGACATAAAGTTGGTTTTTAATTAGTGACCACTTAATCATTTTAAATGAGCCATTCCTGACCCATTTAATATTTCTAAATAATTAATTTCCTAAATAAGACATGGGAACTGATTCAAAATCTTAGGAGCTTATGCTGAATTCAAAGGTCTGTGATTTTAATGATATCTGGCTGGGGAACTCTTGAATGGGCTAATTCCTTTTCTAACTACCAAAATGTCCCCACAGGTATTAAACTGGATAATAGTCTCGTCCTTCTTGAAAAGAAAGTGATAGCCAATATTGGGAGTGAATCCAAATCGAAATAAAGAGAAAGAGAATAGTACTCTTCAAGGCTGTCAACATTAACCTAAACTGTCTGGGTTCAGTTTAAGTGAATAAGAAAAATTGGTGATCAATTTCCTTATTATTACAACACCAAGGGTACAAAATAATGCCTAGAATTGCCATATGAAATATAGAATGCTGAAGCAATATTTTGGACATACTTATGCAAAAATATAGCCATTGTTTAGCTGAAATTTAAATTTAGCTGGGTGACCTGTATTTTTATTTGCTAAATAGAGCAATTCTAATAATGCCAGATGCATAATAGGTGTTCAATAAATATTCATTGAACAAATCATATCAACCTGAAGTCAGAGATTTGGAATGCCATTTGCAAATCAAAAAGATGTATAATATATTTTGGGATGTGAGTCCCCATGTTCAAGGAGTGGATTAGGACTCAGAACAAGATCCTCTTTTTAAAGACAATGTACTCTCAGCTGGGATGTTTATAAAACATGACCAGCTCTCTTGAAGTGCCCATCTCACTCAATCTTGACAAGGCAGAGATTGTGCTTCAAAGATTCAGAACTGAGCCTGAGGAACTAGAATTATATGTTTCCAGTACTTTGAGCTTTAATGTGTAAATTTGGTATTCAAAGGACAGCAACTACTACTAGGTAGAAGGAATGTGGTGTTATGGTTAATAGTGTTAGTCCTGAAGTCAAACAGGCCCCTTTTCAAAATTTTGGTCTATAATTTAAGAGTCTGGAAAAATTCCTTAGCCTCTCTGAGCCTCAATTGCTTCACCTGTAAAATGGGAGTATTTCATAAGGTTGTTGTGGGCATTAAATTAGCTACTATGTAAATGAAGCACAAAGCAAGTGGCTCAATAACTGCTAGTAATGAAGGGAGTCTGAGTATTAGAGAAAGGATCTACAAACAGAAAAGAAGGAAACTGACTTGCAGGTGAAGTCAAAGCAAAAAGTGGAAAGAATATTTCTCATGTTCCTTATTATTTCTCCAATTCCAACCATATTACTGGCTTTGAGTTTCTTGACATCTTCTAGCCTCTAGGTTCACTCCAATAATGGCCCCACACTTGCCCTTTTCTTCTTGGGTTTGATTGAATCTAACTAAAGCAAAGATATTTAAAATTTCATTAGCCTTAGTGGAAATGTAGGCTAATTGTCCAAGCCAGAAGACGTCTTTTAGAAGTAAACTCCCAAGTATTCTAAGTCTCTGTGACTAAAAGGATAATTAGAAATATCCCATCATTGCCCAGCTTTTTTCTGAACTGCCAAAACATTTTCCTCCTTATCGTTTCTTTCACACTCCTCAGACATAAAATCTGAAAATCTTATCATCATTTTTAAATTTCTGAGTCATTGTTAGATTGAGTGACTATATTTTATCCTCAAAAATTGTAACATGTGGTCTGACAGCATGAGTATACTTATGGAGGACAAGAAGGCCGGCTATTTGATATTAAAACTGTTCTGGAAAATCTGAGATATATGGGTTCTTATCTCTAAATATTTTGCTAACCTCTTTGTACGTCTGCTTAACTCTAAGCTATACTCTGGATGTCAGGTGATGAGGGTAGCACTCCCCTAGCATATCCCAGTCCTTTGTGGATCAAAGTATAGTGGTTCTCTGAATAAATCCTGTCTACAGTCCTGTCTTCAGCTTATTTCCTTGATCTGTTCAAAGATAGAGAATTACGGATTACTTGATTTACAGATTTTTTCCTTGCAAAGTCTACATGGAATTTAGCGGGTGTTGGTAAGAGTATTTCTCACAATCTCTTTGGTGCCTAATTTCTGTTGCATTGGTCTCTGGGGAAGTGTTGAGTTAGGGGTTCCATCTTAATTAACATTCTATCACGTTCAACAAAACATGTTAAGGCTACATCTGAGAGCTACTTTGTCACCAGACTAGGTGTCCATAATTCAAAGATAAAGGTAAAACTCATCAAGAGTTTCAGAGTCTAGTAGAGAAGAAATCCTATTTACAATTTCCTGCAGAACAGTGTGATGCATGTGATAATACAGATATGTAGGTGAGTCAAATTTAGCACAACAAAGGGCATAAGAAACTGCCTAAGAGGTATACAGAAGGCTTCTTTAGGAAAACAGTACAGTTTGCCAAGCTAGACAAAACACTTTATGACTCCCAGGTACAAGGAGTGAGGTAATATGACACATGATAATAATTTGCATCAGAAGACAAATGTCATCAATGGATAGGTAAGCCTAATTACCAATTGATATTTTTGAACTTTTACAAAATCCCATGAAAAAGAAGCACCTGGAGAAGAGAGATTAGTAAAGTACTCCTGGTCTCCTCCTCCTCTTCCTCCTTTTCCCTTTTCTTCTCCCCCTCCTCCTCCTCCTCCTCCTCCTCCTCCTCCTCCTCCTCCTCGCATTCATCAGTGGAAAACCTGCCTTAATTTGGCATTCAATAAAGTTGAAAGTGTAGTTATGGGTAGAGGTTGTGAATGGCATCTATAAACAGACGTTCTATATATTTAAGAACAATATTTTGTCATTAAGAAAAGAGAGCATTTGTATGAAAAATGTGCTTTGGGTTGCTGAGGGTTATACTCCTGAGTATACATTGTGCTGTGATCGCACCCTAGCCATTCTCATGTTAGTGACTTAATTTACTAACACTGTGTAGTTCTCCTATCTGTAAAAGTACTTAATACTGGCACAAAAAGTAGTTAAAACTTAAGCTATTGGTAAAGTCAAATAAGATGAAAAATATAAAAGTAGTAGTCTGTAAAATACAAAATGCTACCAAAAAGTGCCAGTAATTTCTTTTCCTACACAATAACAAGCAAATGTAATAGTTACTTCCTTAGAAAGGAGTCAAGGCCCTTAGAACTTAATTGTATTACTCCTAAAATGGCATCATACCAGAATCTATTTCCTTTTACGTGTACAACTCATTACCCTTGCCCCTATTGTACTTTGAATGGACTCTTGTAGAGCTTTAATGAAATGCCAGTCATATTTTAACCATGAATGTGAGATGTTATTCACAGAAAACTATTGTGAGATAAAGTGGGATAGAGTTATGATAGCATTTTGGCACATCCTGGCCAGCAGACCAGATAGACTGCTGTTTGATAAACCTAATAAAACAGTAGAGCTTATTGATATTGCTGCTCTACTCGGTTGAAGCAGCCTGAGATTGTCTGTCCTCTGGCATGGAAGCTGAACCCAAGGTGGAATGGAGTGACAGCCTAGGGAAGCCAGCTGTCTCAGCAGCTTACAGGGCTCTGATTACTTGATTTGACAGTGCCAGAAATTTGTGATATGCTGGTATTTATTCTGAAGATAAGAATAGCTTCTTGATCAATGTCTTGTGTTAATAGGGGCAATTGGTGTCTTTGATTGAACTCTGAACACTTGTGCTGGTCTTGGCAGGACAATACAGAAAGGTTAGCTGAGACTCTAGTCTACTCAAAACACAGTAGTACTTGTGACAGTTGGAAACATCATGTAAAGATAACCTGGATAGCTTACTTTTATTGCTTTTTCTTCTAAATAAAAGTCTTATGAATTAATTTTATATAGCTACACTAAGAAAGTATGTTAGGTTTCATTAGCACCATAGAATTAGTAATAATATATGCTAGATTGCTCGTTAACACATTTGTCACACACGAAAAGCAAGTATCATCTGAACAAAGTTCAAATTGCATAAACTTAATGATTTATCACCAGAAATCAATGTTTATTTTTCTAACATTCAAACCTGGTTCTTTTCTTCTCTGTATCACTAAATAGCATCATTGTCTAATCGGTCTCTCAAGCCCAAAACCCAAATGTAATCATTGATTCCAATTCCTTGAATTTATATAACAAATTCATTCAAGTCCTATCTACTTCCAAAATATCACCTATAACCTATTGAGATAGCAAGAAAAATTTCGGGGTCCCAATGGATAGAAGTCCATAAGATCACTAACTGGACACAGCCAGGAGAAACATTATTTCTTAACTAAACTTCAGAAATAGACTCTTAACTTGGTCACGCATGCTATCCTTTGTTTGCTGAAAATAGCAGCCAAGGTAATCTCATTAAAACAGAAAGAGATGATCAGAAGATGTTAAAGTCCTCCAAAGGTATGCCATTAGGATAAAGTCAAAACTACTTACTTTCTCTCCCAATATGAGAAGGTGACTTAGGTATGATAGTGATTGAGGAGAAGCACTCGACACTCTTTTATTTGCATTACTAGATAATTTAAGTGAATGGAGAAGTAGACTTGACCCATTTGATAGGAGCACTTTTGAATCAAGGCTTCAAAACAGCCTTATTTTTTAAAATGTCTTCATCACAAGATACATAGTCTTAAAGTAGTTGTGCCAAAGAAGCTTGAGTTTAAAAGTCCTGTTTCCTCTGTACATAGCTTCACATACTTATCCTTTTATGTTTACTGACTATATTTTCAACTTAAGTAACGTTGTATTTAGCCATATTAACATAAGTGTTGCTTATAATTACTTGTTAATGAATAGAAAATTCCAAAGCAGAAATTGTTCTACTTTGGGTATTATTGAAGGATAATCTTATATAGATATTTGTCTGGCCTATTTAAACCAATGAGATTTTCTGGGTTAAAACTACATTAACGCATTGAAGCATTCTATATTGTATTGAGATAGTAATCAAAACATTTGGGTCTGAATACATGAGCAGATCATTTACCTCAGTAAACGTTTTTAACATCCAAAATAATTCTACCATTATTCTGAAAAAAAAAATGGCAGCATGACATAGAACAACCCAAGAAGGTAAAGATAAAGGTTCAATAGCATATCACACCATATGAATTAATTCAGAAACAATGTAATTCCCAAGGAGTTGCTCTCTCTTGAAGTTGGTTGTTATTTAACAAAGAAAAGAAAAGAAAAAAGAAAGGAACTGGCAGGAGAAAACCACACAGCAAGTACCAAAATTATTATTACTGTTTTTATTATTTTACCCTCCTCTTAGCTCATCCCTAAGGGACTAAAATTATTAAGTGTTTAGTTTGTACCAGGCGGTTTTAAGAACCTTGTAATAATTCTATTACATAGATGCTCTTACTTTTTCTAATTGTAGACTAAACAACAACAAATGAAATGAGATATTAAGTGTTTTCTCCAAGGTCACAAAGCCACACCAGATGGTCTAGCTCTAGAGCCCTCATTCTTAACCACTGTCCCATATGGTCTGATTATGCAAAAGACTGACAGAGAAAGTAGGAGAATAAAAGAAAGGTGTTAAAATAATGAACTGACCCTATGAAAAATGGAAAGGGCTACAAAAGGGGCATCATCCCTAAGCTAAATAAAAATGTTTTGACACATTATCAGTGACTGATTGGTCCATATTTTATTGTACATTTTTGTGTATTTCTATTTTGATATAATTTCAAACTTGAAGCAAAATAGCAAAGTAGCAAGACGAGTATAAGGAATTTCTGTACACTCCTTAAAAAGATCCACAAATTATTTACATTATGGACAATTTGACTTATTATAATGTGTCTCTCTGCCTCTCTTTGTTTCTCATTTGTATCTATTATCTTTCTTCCCGAATCATTTAAAAATACATTAGAAGTTAAGATCGCTAACTGGACACAGCCAGGAGAAACATCTGCCACCAAGAGACCAGGACATTGGGAAGACTGGCACACTCTGGGCAGATCTTCAGAGGAAAGGTATTGAGAGTGGACAGAGGGAGGATCCAGACACTGGGCTGAAGGAGGTGGAAGCTGGGAACCCTACAAAGGGCTACTGAGCACTGAGAATTGTTCCTGGCCCCCAGCAACTCCTAGGGAAGGGGTGAGTTGAACAGGTAAGGAATGGCCAGCTCTCACCATGAACCTCGGTAATCCGGGCAGCAGGAGACTCCGTGACCCCCATGGACACTGGAGCTGTCAGGGAGAGCTGCTTAGAGAAGTGGTAAGAGCAGGACTCCAGCCTGAGTGAAGCCCATAGTGTTTGGTGCAGGAATGTCTGCAGTGAGGCATGGTTAGCAATGCCCAAGGCACGGTTAGTGAACACCAAGGCTCACCATGCTCCTTTAGGAGCCTTTAGCCACAGGGTGACTGTTGGACCTGGACAAAGCAGGGCAGTCTTGCCCATGAGAGAGGGCCAGTCCAATCTGAGCATCCCCTAGTCTACTGGCCTCTCTTGGGGTCCCAGCCTGGTCACAATGGCTGGAGGCACAGTCTCAGATGTCCAAACATGGTGCTTTCTGGGGACCCTCATGATACTCATTACAGCTGCTTTGCTAGCAGACCATGCCTAACTCGGAGAGCTCTAGCAGAGTGGCCCCCACCAACATGCACCACCCCACCCAGACCCTCCCTCAGCCACAGCCTCCCTGCGCTGCTTTGTCAGCATGTGCTCGCCCACAGCCACCACCCCACCATTTTGCCAGGGCACGCATGGGCAGCCCTTTTTTTTTTTTTTTTTTTTTTTTTGAGACAGAGTCTCGCTCTGTTGCCCAGGTTGGAGTGCAGTGGCGTGATCTCTGCTCACTGCAAGCTCTGCCTCCCGGATTCACACCATTCTCCTGCCTCAGCCTCCCGAGTAGCTGGGACCACCACGCCCGGCTAATTTTTTTGTATTTTTAGTAGAGATGGGGTTTCACTGTGTTTACCAGGATGGTCTTGATCTCCTGACCTCGTGATCCACCTGCCTCGGCCTCCCAAAATGCTGGGATTACAGGCGTGATCCACCGCGCCCAGCCCATGGGCAGACTTTGCCTCCCCTTTCCCACTGACACACGTGCACACCTACCCTGCCGTGCCACTGCTGCCAGTGTGAGCCTAACCCACCTCCCCCCCATACACCCCCCCACTGCTGCAAATGAGCACACGGATGCAAGCAGCCCCACCCCCAACATGCTAACACCACCACTAGTACAAATGCGTGTATGACACTTCTAGGTGGATATTTCATAGACACTTCAATTTCCACAGGTGCACAACTGAATTTATCATCTTTCCCCAAAAACCTGTTCCTTTTCTTCTATGCCTCATCTCAGTGAAAAAATCACTACGCATCCAATCATGAAAATAAAAAACCTGGAATTTGTCATAAGTTTCTCTCCTTCTCCCACTCATTCAACCCCCAAATCCAATTACTCACCAGCACCTGTAATTCTGCCAGGTAAATGCCTCTCAAACCTATCATTACCTCTACATTTTACTATCAAAACCTGAATTCAATCTCCCAACATATTTTTCCTTGATTGTTATTGTATTCTTCTAATAATTTTCTCTACCTTTAGTTTTACCGGTTTCCAACACTTTCTCCATATTTTGACAAATGTTATCTTTCTAAAATGCTTATCTAGGGGAGCCATGTCACTCCTCTGCTTAAAAGTATACAGTGGTTCCCTCACAGTTTTCAGGATAGTGTTTGAATTCCTTAGCATGCACCCAAACATGAGGTCCTTCACAGTTTAGTTCAAGCCTTCTTCTTTGCACTTATCTCCTGTGAATTTTCAACAAATGCTTTTGCTTTTATAGAAATTGTGGTCATATGTTTATGTCTCAAGGGTCCTGCATATGCTGTAGCCTTCACAAATGACTCCTCTGTATCCCTTACTCCCTCTAATTTTGCTAAATCCTAATAATTTTTCAAACTCAGCTCCAATGTGTTCTTATCTGGAAAGGATTTCTTACCCTTCTGTTACTCTAATTATTTAATGACACACACTCTACTCGTCTGGTCTCACATATCACCCCAGACATACTTTGATTTACATCACATTGTACTCAATTTATTAATTTATTTGACCATTCTATGAGACTGAAGATTCTTGAGAATAGGACTATTACATTTTCTGGATTTGTATCTCCAGTGACTAATATGATACCTGGCAAGAAATAGGTAAGAAATGAATTCTGAAGAGTTAGTGAGTGAATGCACAGAGATTTAAATATTAATAAACACTAAAAAAATGAAATTAAAGTATTGGAAATATAGTTGGTGTTGTAGATTAATAATATTCAAAGTATTGCATGAGGAAAGGATATCCCAGAAAAATAACCCTAGGGTTGCACCTAGAATCCTAGCATTATGACTTGTTACAACTGAGTTTTAGAAAATGTTAGGAAAACTAAAACACACTATCCATGTTCTATCCAAGTAGAACTAGAGAGCCTGGCAAACAGTGAGTTTCAGAATATTTGAACTCGTGTTGATTACTCAAAAAATACATAAAAACAGGGATTATGCCTAAATACAGCTGGACAGATACATTCATCATTAGCCAAAGAACTTTACCTAATGAAGAGCCAATCCAAAGCAGGAACAAATATGTGCTTCCCTTTCTACAGTTGTGGTGCTAATAACACAAAGAGAGAAACTCCGAATGGTAGCAAATCCACTGATGAGTATTAAGCTCTTAAGCTAAGTTTGGCTGGTGATATCTTAAATTTGACATCCTAATGTGATGTCAAGAAAAACATTAGAAAATTTAGAATTAGCGTTCAGGGAAGAAACCACAGTTGATGGCTTAGGTTTAGGTTTGATATTTTTAAATATATTTTTATATTCTTTTATGTATGTATGTGTGTATATATACATATGTATGTATATGTATATATATGTATGTGTATATGTGTGTGTGTATATATATACATAATAGCCAACAAATCATCTTGCTCCAATATTGTAAAGTCTGGCCATTTCCTGGCTCTACAGATGTACTTGAACTTGAAATTTCAGTTTTTCCAACATTGCCTAGAAGTCAGTTGTGACTAACCAAGCCTAAGTCAGAAATTATGGCACAAATGACACAAGTGGGTATTTACTCAAATAAATAAAATCACTACACGAATCACTACAAAAAGAGAAGAGAAAACTACTCACTAAATCTTGGAATAATCCCAATTTTACTGGAAAAAGGACAAAAAGGAGATAGCACAAAGAAGTGTTGGAATATTTTCTTTAAGATAAAGAGTACATTATCATGAAATATAAAAAAATAGGAACTTCATTTGGAATGACCATGTTTAGTCTCAGAAACTAAGGAAATGTAGAAATTATAAACACTGAAGAAAGGTCATAGATTTCTATAATCAGAAGATTAGTGATGACCTTCAAAAGAGCATTTTGTTCTCCTCAATTTGGTAATTGAGTTTGATTGCTGGCCAATTCAGGTGGTCGTAAAAGATTTATATGTGACCTGAAGTATCACCAAGATCAGTTGGAGAAAAGTGTTGTCATACAGTATTACCACAAAAGGTCAATTTCTCAATGCCCTTATACATTTTATTGTCAAGACAAAATACAGTAACTGTTGCTTAATGGGCATTTGGTTTGAGCCTCCATTTCTGAATGCATTAATTCATGACTTTTAGCTTCTTTCTCAAAGTAGCCTTTTTAAAAACTAAAGCAGATGTTTCATTTTGATAAACCGTTTATGCAAATAACTTTGTTGTGATATTACAGTTGTATGGATATCAATGTTTTTAGTGCTACAGATTTGATCACTTGTTTTTTTTTTTGAGCTGAATGTAAATAAGCACATTGTCCAAATCAGCAAATCAACATTCAGATTTTCTACTCAGTTTCAAGGGGCACCAGCATATCTCTCTGTTTCTCTATACACGGTTATGTATGTATATCTACATAGATATGTGTGTGTGTGTGTGTGTGTGTGTACACACTAGGACTTTTACTTCAGTATGTGTTATGAGTCATCGTTTCATCTACAACAGTTGCACAGCTTTAAGGATTTTCTGGATGTCAGATATTCTGTGTGTGTGGTAAATGCCAATGTTTGGTTACAAACATCTAATCCTAAAACCTAACTGACGTCAATAAGTATATGGTTTTGGTCTTGTTTTTTTAGAAATGCTATATACTTTAACTTTGTAAAAATGACCCTTGGGAAGCAGGAAATGATCCAGGAACATTTTCTTCCTCATTCCATCCAGACATCTCTCTAAAGTAGATTTGTAAGGCCAACTTTTTGAAACTCAGTCATATACAGAATGCTGGAAAAAAATGCATTTTCCCCTTTGAAAATGTCACAGGGCATCCAGGCAATCTCTTTTACTTTTATCTTGGCAAACAAATGTCCACTGATCAATATAAATGAAGAACAGACACATAAACATCAATAGGAAATGACTTTTGTGAAGTACATTTTGATTCATGGCACGGAGTGGCCCTTACCAAGTTGTGTTCTATTATCAGCTTAAAAGAAGAAGATATCATAAAAGGGGCCTCCAGATGACTGTCATTTTCAAGTGGGGTGTTCTTAAGTTATAGACTTCTGCCACCTCAGAGATAAATGACTGGCTGCCCTTGACTGACCCTGTCTTTAAAGAAGGAAAGGCTGTCTTTACAGACACAGGAACGTATCCTGAAAAACTTTGAAAGACATAGCATTTAGAGACAATTTTATTTCTTTATCAACTGATAGTTCTCTATTTCACTTCTCAGGTTTTTATCACTTGCTGGCATATGTGTTGAAATGAGATCATGAGGTCTCAGCACTCTTTTTCCTTGGCCTCTTAAAGACTTACTCTATTGAAAGTGCAATCTCGTACTTAGTGGAGGCAGCAAACATTATGATGTCGCACTCCCAAGAGCAATACCTGACATTGTGCTTGATCAGCAGTCTGGCATTATTATTTAACAATAACATCCTGTTTTCCTCATGGTATTTTTAATGATAAGAGAGTGAATAGCAGTTCTGTGATATGCAACCACTGATGGGATTGTTTAGAATTTTGCCATGTAATGACAAACATTTCATGAAACTCTAGCTAAGAAAGTTGAAAAAGTATTTACCCATTTCAGTGGCTGTCATGGCACCAAAATAACCTTAGTTATTGTAATTAGTTTTGAGAGTCAGAATAAAGAATGGTTGATATCTTGACCCCAAAAGCCAGATTAGTTGGGTTAAACGCCCCAGTTTAACCCTAACTAGTTATGTGAATTTGGGCAAGCTCTTTAACTCCTGTGTGCCTCAGTAACCTCATACACAAAATGAAGATCATGAGAGGACCTCTTGATAATGTTGTTGGGAGAGGACCTGTTTATAAGCACTCTGAATAGTGCTTTTAACATTTTCAGTGTTCAGGATCTGTTAGCTGTTGGCATTCTTCATCCTTATTATTATTATTACAGAAAGTTCAAGCACATTTTATTTTCAAGTAGAACTTTCCTAAAAAGTAATTAAGCTAAACCCTAAGTTCCAAATGTTGAAAATTACCTATGTCCTGAGAGCATTTTTACAATTCAAGAGTTTTATGTCCAATATATATGATCAGAGCTTGACAATTGCTAAAGAAACTGCTTCTAAATCCTGCCAACATCTGCTTCATTCCTATTTTCCATTCAGCTTTAGTAAATCCTATCTTTGGAATGAATGATATGAGGCTTACATGCTTCTTTTTGTCATTGTTTTAAAACACATAACTTCATGTTGATGGTATGGTGTAGGGAAGTTTTTTAAAAAAGATTTCTTCACACTTGGCCCATAATAAGGAAGATATTTTAAATCATGATCTAGCACACACATATGTGTGTGCAGAGATACTGTTAACTTATGTGATAATTTCTGAATATTCAATGAAGTTGTTCCCTCTGGATGGGCAAATTAGAAAAAAGATGCCATTTCTTGCAGATATAGGGCCTGTGGCACATGACATTGCGTATGGGAAGACGGCTGTATTTGTTTCCCATGACCCCTAGCTGGGTGTCTCTGTGGAGTACCCAAACTGCATAACCATATTGAAACCATGTATGTGTAAACATTTCTCTAACAAATGTTTCATTCAAAAAATAATTACCCTTACTTTGTGGAATGCCTTTAACAGTTTCTGGCTTTTTTATTGTATTATTTCTTTTTAATTTTTATGGGTACATAGTAGGTATATATATTTATGGCGTACAGGAGATGTTTTGATACAGACATGCAATGTGAAATAAGCACAATATGGAGAATGGGGTATCCATCCCTTCAAGCATTTATCTTTTGAGTTAAAACAATTCAACTGCTCTCTTCATGTTATTTTTAAATGTACAATTAAGTTATTGTTGACTATAGTCACACTATTGTGCCATCAAATAGTAGGTCTTATTCATTCTTTCTGTTCTTTTGTACCCATTAACCATGCCCACTTCCCTGCTATACCTCCACTACCCTTCCCAGCCTCTATCTACTACTACTATCATCCTACTCTCTGTGTCCATGAGTTCAATTGTTTTGATTTTTAGATCCCACAAATAAGTGAGAACATGTGATGTTTGTCTTTCTTGGCCTGGCTTATTTTACTTAAAATAATGACCTCCAGTTCCATCCATGATGTTGCAAATGACTGGATCTCATCTTTTTTATGGCAGAATGCTACTCCATTGAGTATATGTACCACATTTTCTTTATCCATTTACCTGTTGATGGATACTGAGGTTGCTTCCAAATCTTAGCTATTGTAAACACTGCTACAACAAACGTAGGAGTGTGGATATCTCTTTGATATACTGATTTCCTTTCTTTGGGATATATACACAGCAGTGGGATTGCTCGATCATATGGTAGCTCTATTTTTAATTTTCTGAGGAACCTCCAAACTGTTCTCCATGATGGTTGTATTAATTTACATTCCTACCAACAGCATAAGAGGGTTCTCTTTTCTGTGTATCCTCACCAGCTTTTATTATTGCTTGTCTTTTAAATATAAGCCATTTTAACTAGAGCAATATGATTATTTCATTGTAGTTTTAATTTACATTTCTCTGATGATCAATGATGTTGAACAGCTTTTCACATGCATATTTGCCGTTTGTATGTCTTCTTTTAAGAAATGAGGCTCACGCCTGCAATCCTAGCACTTTGGGAGGCCAATGCAGGCAGATCACCTGAGGTCAGGCATTCGAGAACAGCCTGGCCAATATGGCAAAAACCTGTCTATACTAAAAATACAAAAATTAGCTGGTTGTGGTGGTGCATGCCTGTAATATCAGCTACTCAAAATGTTAAGGCTGGTTAATCGCTTAAACCCAGGAGGAGGAGGTTGCAGTGAGCTGAGGTTGCACTGCTGCACTCCAGCCTGGGTGGTAGAGTGAGATTCTGTCTAAAAAAAGGAAAACAAATGTCTATGCAGATCTTTTGCCCATTTTTTTTTTTTGATTGTGAGATTTTTTTCCTTTAGAGATGTTTGAACTCTGTATATATTCTGGTTATTAATCCCTTGTCAGATAAGTAGTTTGCAAATATTTTCTCCCATTCTATGAGTAGTCTCTTCACTCTGTTGATTGTTTCCTTTGCTGTGCAGAAACTTTTTTAACTTGATGTGATCTCATTTGTTTATTTTTGCTTTGTTTACCTGTGCTTGTGGTGTATTGCTCAAGAAATCTTTGCACAGACCAATGTCCTGGAGAGTTTCCTTGATGTTTTCTAGTAATAGCTTCATAGTTTGAGGCCTTAAATTTAAGTGTTTAATCAATTTTGATTTTTGTATATGGTGAGAGATAGGGATCTAGTTTTATTCTTCTGCATATGAATATCTAGTTTTCCCAGCCCTGTTTATTGAATAGGCTGTCTTTTCCCCAGCGTATGTTCTTGGCATCTTCGTCAAAAATGAGTTCACTATAGGTGTGTGGATTTGTTTCTGGGTTCTGAATTCTGTTCTATTGGTCTGTGTGTCTGTCTTTATGCCAGTACCATGCTGTTTTGGTTACTATAGCTCTGTAGTAGAATTTGAAGTCAGGTAATGTGATTTCACCAGTTTTTTTTGTAGGGGGAGAGGGTGGGTGTTGCTTGTTAGTTTGTTTGTTTGTTGTTCTTGTTACTTTGCTTGGATAGCTTTGGGTATTATGGATCTTGTGTGGTTCCATATACATTTTAGGATTTTTTTTGTTTGTTGTTCTTGTTTTTTTGCTCAGGATAGCTTTGGCTATTCTGGATCTTTTGTGGTTCCATACACATTTTAGGATTTGTTTTCTATTTCTGTAAAGAATGTCATTGGTATTTTGATAGGGGTTGCATTAAATCTATAGATTTCTTAGGTAGCATGGACATTTTAACAATATTAATTTTTTGGACCCATTAACATGGAACGTTTTTGGTTTGAAAGAATAAATATTATACAAATGACATTTCTTGATGTCCTCCAGTGATTTTCATCAGGGTTTTATGGTTTTCACTACAGAGATCTTTTGTTTTTTTAGTTAGGTTAATTCCTATTATTAAGTGTTATATGTGGCTATTATTAATAGGCAAATGGGATTCCTTACTTTTTTATTTCTTTTTCACATTATTCTCTGTCAGCATATAGAAATGCTACTGATTGTTGTATGTTGATTTTGTATCCTGCAATTTTACTGAATTTGTTTATCAGTTCTAATAGATTTCTTTCTTGTGGAGTCTTTCCAAGATTTTCCAAATATAAAATCTTATCATCTGCAAACAAGGAAATTTGACTTTTTCTTTTCCAATTTCAGTGCCCTTTATATCTTTCTCTTCTCTGATTGCTCTAGCTAGGACTTCCAGTACTATGCTGAATAACAGAGGTGACAGTGTGTATCCTTGTCATGTTTCAGATATTAGAGGAAAGGCTTTACATTTCTCCCCATTCAGTGTGATACTAAATGTGGCTATGTCATAGATGGCTTTTATTATGTTGAGGTATGTTCCCTCTATCTCCAGTATTTCCTAGGGTTTTTTTTTTTTTAATTTATTTATTATTATTATACTTTAAGTTGTAGGGTACATGTGCATAACGTGCAGGTTTGTTACATATGTATACTTGTGCCATGTTGGTCTGCTGCACCCATCAACTCGTCATTTACATCAGGTATAACTCCCAATGCAATCCCTCCCCCCTCCCCCCTCCCCATGATAGGCCCCGGTGTGTGATGTTCCCCTTCCTGAGTCCAAGTAATCTCATTGTTCAGTTCCCACCTATGAGTGAGAACATGCGGTGTTTGGTTTTCTGTTCTTGTGATAGTTTGCTAAGAATGATGGTTTCCAGCTGCATCCATGTCCCTACAAAGGACGCAAACTCATCCTTTTTTATGGCTGCATAGTATTCCATGGTGTATATGTGCCACATTTTCTTAATCCAATCTGTCACTGATGGACATTTGGGTTGATTCCAAGTCTTTGCTATTGTGAATAGTGCTGCAATAAACATACGTGTGCATGTGTCTTTATAGCAGCATAATTTATAATCCTTTGGGTATATCCCCAGTAATGGGATGGCTGGGTCATATGGTACATCTAGTTCTAGATCCTTGAGGAATCGCCATACTGTTTTCCATAATGGTTGAACTAGTTTACAATCCCACCAACAGTGTAAAAGTGTTCCTATTTCTCCACATCGTCTCCAGCACCTGTTGTTTCCTGACTTTTTAATGATCGCCATTCTAACTGGTGTGAGATGATATCTCATTGTGGTTTTGATTTGCATTTCTCTGATGGCCAGTGATGATGAGCATTTTTTCATATGTCTGTTGGCTGTATGAATGTCTTCTTTTGAGAAATGTCTGTTCATATCCTTTGCCCACTTTTTGATGGAGTTGTTTGTTTTTTTCTTGTAAATTTGTTGGAGTTCTTTGTAGGTTCTGGATATTAGCCCTTTGTCAGATGAGTAGATTGCAAAAATTTTCTCCCATTCTGTAGGTTGCCTGTTCACTCTGATGGTAGTTTCTTTTGCTGTGCAGAAGCTCTTTAGTTTAATTAGATCCCATTTGTCAATTTTAGCTTTTGCTACCGTTGCTTTTGGTGTTTTAGACATGAAGTCTTTGCCCATGCCTATGTCCTGAATGGTACTACCTAGGTTTTCCTCTAGGATTTTTATGGTATTAGGTCTAACATTTAAGTCTCTAATCCATCTTGAATTAATTTTCGTATAAGGAGTAAGGAAAGGATCCAGTTTCAGCTTTCTACTTATGGCTAGCCAATTTTCCCAGCACCATTTATTAAATAGGGAATCATTTCCCCATTTCTTGTTTTTCTCAGGTTTGTCAAAGATCAGATGGCTGTAGATGTGTGGTATTATCTCTGAGGACTCTGTTCTGTTCCATTGGTCTATATCTCTGTTTTGGTACCAGTACCATGCTGTTTTGGTTACTGTAGCCTTGTAGTATAGTTTGAAGTCAGGTAGCGTGATGCCTCCAGCTTTGTTCTTTTGACTTAGGATTGTCTTGGAGATGCGGGCTCTTTTTTGGTTCCATATGAACTTTAAAGCAGTTTTTTCCAATTCTGTGAAGAAACTCATTGGTAGCTTGATGGGGATGGCATTGAATCTATAAATTACCTTGGGCAATATGGCCATTTTCACGATATTGATTCTTCCTATCCATGAGCATGGTATGTTCTTCCATTTGTTTGTGTCCTCTTTTATTTCACTGAGCAGTGGTTTGTAGTTCTCCTTGAAGAGGTCCTTTACATCCCTTGTAAGTTGGATTCCTAGGTATTTTATTCTCTTTGAAGCAATTGTGAATGGAAGTTCATTCATGATTTGGCTCTGTGTTTGTCTGTTATTGGTGTATAAGAATGCTTGTGATTTTTGCACATTAATTTTGTATCCTGAGACTTTGCTGAAGTTGCTTATCAGCTTAAAGAGATTTTGGGCTGAGACAATGGGGTTTTCTAAATATACAATCATGTCATCTGCAAACAGGGACAATTTGACTTCTTCTTTTCCTAACTGAATACCCCTGATTTCTTTCTCTTGCCTAATTGCCCTAGCCAGAACTTCCAATACTATGTTGAATAGGAGTGGTGAGAGAGGGCATCCCTGTCTTGTGCCAGTTTTCAAAGGGAATTTTTCCAGTTTTTGCCCATTCAGTATGATATTGGCTGTGGGTTTGTCATAAATAGCTCTTATTATTTTGAGGTACGTTCCATCAATACCGAATTTATTGAGCGTTTTTAGCATGAAGGGCTGTTGAATTTTGTCAAAAGCCTTTTCTGCATCTATTGAGATAATCATGTGGTTCTTGTCTTTGGTTCTGTTTATATGCTGGATTATGTTTATTGATTTGCGAATGTTGAACCAGCCTTGCATCCCAGGGATGAAGCCCACTTGATCATGGTGGATAAGCTTTTTGATGTGTTGTTGAATCCGGTTTGCCAGTATTTTATTGAGGATTTTTGCATCGATGTTCATCAGGGATATTGGTCTAAAATTCTCTTTTTTTTGTTGTGTCTCTGCCAGGCTTTGGTATCAGGATGATGTTGGCCTCATAAAATGAGTTAGGGAGGATTCCCTCTTTTTCTATTGATTGGAATAGTTTCAGAAGGAATGGTACCAACTCCTCTTTATACCTCTGGTAGAATTCAGCTGTGAATCCATCTGGTCCTGGACTTTTTTTGGTTGGTAGGCTATTAATTATTGCCTCAATTTCAGAGCCTACTATTGGTCTATTCAGGGATTCAACTTCTTCCTGGTTTAGTCTTGGAAGAGTGTAAGTGTCCAGGAAATTATCCATTTCTTCTAGGTTTTCCAGTTTATTTGCGTAGAGGTGTTTATAGTATTCTCTGATGGTAGTTTGTATTTCTGTGGGGTCGGTGGTGATATCCCCTTTATCATTTTTAATTGCGTCGATTTGATTCTTCTCTCTTTTCTTCTTTATTAGTCTTGCTAGTGGTCTGTCAATTTTGTTGATCTTTTCAAAAAACCAACTCCTGGATTCATTGATTTTTTGGAGGGTTTTTTGTGTCTCTATCTCCTTCAGTTCTGCTCTGATCTTAGTTATTTCTTGCCTTCTGCTAGCTTTGGAATGTGTTTGCTCTTGCTTCTCTAGTTCTTTTAATTGCGATGTTAGAGTGTCAATTTTTGATCTTTCCTGCTTTCTCTTGTGGGCATTTAGTGCTATAAATTTCCCTCTACACACTGCTTTAAATGTGTCCCAGAGATTCTGGTATGTTGTATCTTTGTTCTCATTGGTTTCAAAGAACATCTTTATTTCTGCCTTCATTTCGTTATGTACCCAGTAGTCATTCAGGAGCAGGTTGTTCAGTTTCCATGTAGTTGAGCGGTTTTGATTGAGTTTCTTAGTCCTGAGTTCTAGTTTGACTGCACTGTGGTCTGAGAGACAGTTTGTTATAATTTCTGTTCTTGTACATTTGCTGAGGAGTGCTTTACTTCCAATTATATGGTCAATTTTGGAGTAAGTACGATGTGGTGCTGAGAAGAATGTATATTCTGTTGATTTGGGGTGGAGAGTTCTATAGATGTCTATTAGGTCTGCTTGCTGCAGAGATGAGTTCAATTCCTGGATATCCTTGTTAACTTTCTGTCTTGTTGATCTGTCTAATGTTGACAGTGGAGTGTTGAAGTCTCCCACTATTATTGTATGGGAGTCTAAGTCTCTTTGTAAGTCTCTAAGGACTTGCTTTATGAATCTGGGTGCTCCTGTATTGGGTGCATATATATTTAGGATAGTTAGCTCTTCCTGTTGAATTGATCCCTTTACCATTATGTAATGGCCTTCTTTGTCTCTTTTGATCTTTGATGGTTTAAAGTCTGTTTTATCAGAGACTAGGATTGCAACCCCCGCTTTTTTTTGTTCTCCATTTGCTTGGTAAATCTTCCTCCATCCCTTTATTTTGAGCCTATGTATGTCTCTGCGTGTGAGATGGGTCTCCTGAATACAGCAGACTGATGGGTCTTGACTCTTTATCCAGTTTGCCAGTCTGTGTCTTTTCATTGGAGCATTTAGTCCATTTACATTTAAGGTTAAGATTGTTATGTGTGAACTTGATCCTGCCATTATGATATTAACTGGTTATTTTGCTCGTTAGTTGATGCAGTTTCTTTTTAGCCTCGATGGTCTTTACATTTTGGCATGTTTTTGCAATGGCTGGTACCGGTTGTTCCTTTCCATGTTGAGTGCTTCCTTCAGGGTCTCTTGTAAGGCAGGCCTAGTGGTGACAAAATCTCTAAGCATTTGCTTATCTGTAAAGGATTTTATTTCTCCTTCACTTATGAAACTTAGTTTGGCTGGATATGAAATTCTGGGTTTAAAATTCTTTTCTTTAAGAATGTTGAATATTGGCCCCCACTCTCTTCTGGCTTGGAGAGTTTCTGCCGAGAGATCTGCTGTGAGTCTGATGGGCTTCCCTTTGTGGGTAACCCGATCTTTCTCTCTGGCTGCCCTTAAGATTTTTTCCTTCATTTCAACTTTGGTGAATCTGGCAATTATGTGTCTTGGAGTTGCTCTTCTCGAGGAGTATCTTTGTGGCGTTCTCTGTATTTCCTGGATTTGAATGTTGGCCTGCCCTACTAGGTTGGGGAAGTTCTCCTGGATGATATCCTGAAGAGTGTTTTCCAACTTGGTTCCATTTTCCCCCTCACTTTCAGGCACCCCAATCAGACGTAGATTTGGTCTTTTTACATAATCCCATACTTCTTGCAGGCTTTGTTCATTTCTTTTTCTTCTTTTTTCTTTTGGTTTCTCTTCTCGCTTCATTTCATTCATTTGATCCTCAATCGCTGATACTCTTTCTTCCAGTTGATCGAGTCAGTTACTGAAGCTTGTGCATTTGTCACGTATTTCTCGTGTCATGGTTTTCATCTCTTTCATTTCGTTTATGACCTTCTCTGCATTAATTACTCTAGCCGTCAATTCTTCCACTTTTTTTTCAAGATTTTTAGTTTCTTTGCGCTGGGTATGTAATTCCTCCTTTAGCTCTGAGAAATTTGATGCACTGAAGCCTTCTTCTCTCATCTCGTCAAAGTCATTCTCCGTCCAGCTTTGATCCGTTGCTGGCGATGAGCTGCGCTCCTTTGCCGGGGGAGATGCGCTCTTATTTTTTGAATTTCCAGCTTTTCTGCCCTGCTTTTTCCCCATCTTTGTGGTTTTATCTGCCTCTGGTCTTTGATGATGGTGATGTACTGATGGGGTTTTGGTGTAGGTGTCCTTCCTGTTTGATAGTTTTCCTTCTAACAGTCAGGACCCTCAGCTGTAGGTCTGTTGGAGATTGCTTGAGGTCCACTCCAGACCCTGTTTGCCTGGGTATCAGCAGCAGAGGCTGCAGAAGATAGAATATTTCTGAACAGCGAGTGTACCTGTCTGATTCTTGCTTTGGAAGCTTCCTCTCAGGGGTGTACTCCACCCTGTGAGGTGTGGGGTGTCAGACTTCCCCTAGTGGGGGATGTCTCCCAGTTAGGCTACTCAGGGGTCAGGGACCCACTTGAGCAGGCAGTCTGTCCCTTCTCAGATCTCAACCTCCGTGTTGGGAGATCCACTGCTCTCTTCAAAGCTGTCAGACAGAGTCCTTTGCGTCTGCAGAGGTTTCTGCTGCTTTTTTGTTGTTGTTGTTGTTGTTGTGTAGCTGTGCCCTGTCCCCAGAGGTGGAGTCTACAGAGACAGGCAGGTTTCCTTGAGCTGCTGTGAGCTCCACCCAGTTGGAGCTTCCCAGCAGCTTTGTTTACCTACTTAAGCCTCAGCAATGGCGGGCGCCCCTCCCCCAGCCTCGCTGCTGCCTTGCCGGTAGATCACAGACTGCTGTGCTAGCAATGAGGGAGGCTCCGTGGGCGTGGGACCCTCCCGGCCAGGTGTGGGATATGATCTCCTGGTGTGCCTGTTTGCTTAAAGCGCAATATTGGGGTGGGAGTTACCCGATTTTCCAGCTGTTGTGTGTCTCAGTTCCCCTGGCTAGGAAAAGGGATTCCCTTCCCCCTTGCGCTTCCCAGGTGAGGCGATGCCTCGCCCTGCTTCAGCTCTCGCTGGTCGGGCTGCAGCAGCTGACCAGCACCGATCGTCCGGCACTCCCCAGTGAGATGAACCCAGTACCTCAGTTGAAAATGCAGAAATCACCGGTCTTCTGTGTCGCTCGCGCTGGGAGTTGGAGACTAGAGCTGTTCCTATTCGGCCATCTTGCTCCGCCCGCCTTTCCTAGGGTTTTTATCATGAAGGATAACATTTATCTGATGCTTTAAAATTTATCTGATGCTTTCTCAGCATCAATTGAAATGATCATTTACTTTTTTTCCACTCTGTTGATATAATGTATCACATTGATCGATTTGCATATGTTGAACCATCCTTGCATCCCAGGGACAAATCCCACTTGGTCATGACGAATTATCTTTCTAAGGTATTGTTGAACTCAGTTTGCTAATATTTTGTTAAGGATTTTTTGCATCAATATTCATCAGACATATTGGTCTATCGTTTTTTTGTTTGTTTTTAATGTGTCTTTGTCTGGTTTTTGTATTCAGGGTAATGCTGGCCTTATAGAATAAGTTTGAAAGTATTATCTCCTACTCTATTTTTTGAAATAGTTTGAGTAGAACTGGTATTTGTTCTTCTTTAAATGTTTGGTAGAACTCAGCAGTGAAGCCATCAGGTCTCCAGGTTTTTCTTTCCTGGGAGACATTTTATTATGGCTTTGATCTCATTAATTGTTATTGATCTCTTCAGGTTTTAGATTTCTTCACAGATAAATCTTGGTAGGTTGTATGTTGGTAGAAATGTTTCCATTTCTTCTAGATTTCCCAATTTATTGGCATATACCTGCTCATAGTACTAATGATTCTTTGAATTTCAGCAGTATCAGTTGTAATGTCTCCTTTTTCATTTCTGACTTTAATTATTTGGATCTTCTCCTTTTTTTCTTAGTCTGGCTAAAGGTTTGTCAATTTTGTTTAAGTTTTCAAAAAAGTAACTTTTTGTTTCATTGATCTTTTGGTTTTTTGTTTGTTTGTTTGTTTCAATTTCATTGATTTCTGCTCTGAACTTCACATTTATTTTCTTCTACCAATTTTGGGTTTGGTTTGCTCTTGTTTCTTTAGTTTTTTTTAAGACGCATCAGTAGATTGTACAACTATAGCTATAGTTTATAGCTGTAAGTGCCTACATCAAAAAAGAGGGAAGATAATATTTTCCTCTTAGTACTGTTTTTGCTGTATCCCTTAGGTTTCGGTATGTTGCATTTCCATTATCATTTATTTCAATAAATTTTTCAAATTTCTTCTTAATTTCTTATTGACCCACTGATCATTCAGGAGCATATTGTTTAATTTCCATGTATTTTTACAGTTTCCAAAATTCCTCTTGTTAATAATTTCTAATTTTATTCTATTGTGGTCAGAGAAGATGCTTGATATTGTTTCAATTTTTTTGAACGGTTTAAAACTTGTTTTGTGACCTAATATATGGTCTATCCTTGAGAATAATCCATGTGCTGAGGCAAAGAATGTTCATTCTGCAGCTCTTGGATGACATATTCTGCAAATATTTCTTAGATCCATTTGATTTATAGTGCAGATTAAGTCTGATGTTTCTTTGTTGATTTTCTGTCTGGAAGATCTATCTAATGCTGAAAGTGGGATATTCAAATCTTCAGCTACTATTGTATTGGGGCCTCTCTCGTTACCTTTAATAATATTTGCTTTATCTATCTAGGTGCTCCAGTGTTGGGTGCACAAATATTTCAAATTGTTATGTCATCTTGCTGAACTAACCCCTTTATTATTACCTAGTGACCTTCTTTGTCTCTTCTTATAGTGCTTGTTTTGAAATCTATTTTGTCTGATATAAGTATAGTCACTCCTTCTCCTTTTTGGTTTCCACTAGCATGGAATTTCTTTATTTTCTTCACTTCTTTATTTTCATTTCTTTATTTTCAGTCTGTGTGTGTCTTTAAGGTGAAGTGTGTTCTTGTTGGCAACAGATCAATTGGTCTTGTTTTTTCATCCATTCAGTTAGTCTATGTTTTTTGATTGGAGAGTTTCGTCCATTTATGTTTAATGTTATTATTGATAAGTAAGAATGTACTCCTGCCATTTTGTTGTTTTCATGTCTTCTATTCCTTCTTATTTTTCTTCTAATCTTCCCCTAATGAAAGTGATTTTTCTCTAGTGATATGATTTAGTTTTATGGTTTTAATTTTTTTTGTATATCTGTTGCATGTTTTTCAGTTTGAGGTTACCATGAGACTTGCGAATATCATCTTATAAGCTATCTTTTCAACCTGATAACAACTTAACACTGTTTGCATAAACAAACAAGCAAAAATAAAACTAATAAAACTCTACGCCTTAAGTTTTTCCTCCCACTTTTTAACTTTATGTTGTTTCTATTTATATCTTACTGTACTGACTATATCTTGAAAAGTTGTTGTGGTTATCATTCTTAATTGGTTCATTATTTAGTCTCTCTAGTTAGGATAAGAGTAATTTATACACCACAGTCACAGTGTTATAGTATTCTCTGTTTTTCTGTGTAATTACTATTGACAATGACTTTTCTTTTTTTACCTTCGAGTGATTATTGATTAGTAATGTCTTTCTGACTGAAGTACTCCCTTTAACATTGCTTGTTGACACAGGTCTGGTGCTGGCAAAATCCCTCAGCTTTTGTTTGTCTAGAAAAGTCTTTATTTTTCCTTCTCGCTTAAGGGATATTTTCACCAGATAGAGTATTCTGGGATAAAAGGTTTTTTTCCTTCAACACTTTAAATTTTTCATGCCACTCTCCTGGCCTATGGAGTTGCCACTGAAAAGTCTTCTGCCAGATTTATTAGACCTCCACTGTATGCTATTTGTTTCTTTTCTCTTATTGCTTTTAGAATCCTTTCTTTATCCTTGACCTTTGGGAATTTGATTATTAAGTGCCTTGAGGTAATCTTCTTAGGGTTCTGTCTGCTTGGTGTTCTATAACCTTCTTGTACTTGGATATTGATATCTTTCTCCAGGTTTGGAATGTTCTCTGTTATTATTCCTTTGAATAAACTTTCTACCCCTATCTCTTTTTCTACCTCCTCTTTAAAGCCAATAACTCTTAGATTTACCCCTTTGAGGCTATTTTCTAGATCTTGTAGGCATACTTCATTTTTTCAAAGTTCTTTTGTCTCCTTTGACTGTATATTTTCAAATGGCCTGTTTTCAAGTTTATTAAATCTTTTTTCAGCTTGATTAATTCTGGTTCTAAAGGACTCTGATGCCATTATTCAGTATACCAATTGCATTTTTCAACTCCAGAATTTCTGCTTGATCCTTTTTAATTATTTCAAGCTGTTTGTTAAATTTGTCTGATAGAATTCTGAATTCCTTCTCTGTTATCTCAAATTTCTTTGAGTTTCCTCAACACAACTATTTTGAATTCTTTGTCTGAAAATTCACATCTCTTTCTCCAGGTTGGTCCCTGCCTTATTTAGTTCATTTGGTGAGGTCATGTTTTCCTGGATGGTGTTGAGGCTAGCTGATGTTCTTTGGTATCTGAGGATTGAAAAGTTAAGTATTTATTGCAGTCTTCATTGTCTGGGCTTATTTGTAGTCATCCTTCTTGGGAAGGCTTTCCATATATTTGAAAGGACTTGGCTGCTGTGATCTAAGCTGTATCTGCTGTAGGGAACACCCCAAGCTCCATAATGCTATGGTTTTATGGTTCTTGTAAATTCATAAAGGTATTGCCTTCATGGCCTTAGACAAGATCAGAAGAATTATTTGGATTACTAGACGGAGACTCTTGTTCTCACCAAACATACAGGGTCTCTCTCTCTCTGTCTCTCTGTTCTGAGCCACCTAAAGCTAGGGGTGAACTGACATAGGCAGCTCTGTGGCCACCACCACTATTACTGCACTGAGTAAGACCTGAAGCCAGCATAGCACTGGGACTCACCCAAGGCCTGCTGTGACCATTCCTTAGCTACTGCTACAATCAGCAGTGGGACCCTACAATCAGCAGGTGGCAAAGCCAGCCAGACCTGTGTCCTCCTTTTCAGGGCGGCAAGGTCCCCCAGGTCCTGGATGGGTCCAGCAGTGCCGTTCAGGAGTCAGGGACTAGAGTCAAAAACCTTAGAAGTCTACCTGGTGTTCTATTGTACTGCACTCAAACAAGATGGACTCCTTCCCACTCTCCCTCCCCTTTCCAAAGGCAGAGCAGCCTCACCCGCTAGCCACTGGCACCCCAGGCCATGAGGAGTACTGTCAGACTACTGCAGATGTTTCCTTTGTGGAGAAGTTTGTTGGCACTCAATTTCAGACCACTGGAATCAGCAATTCCCCTCTGGCTAAGGCTGGTTTAAATGCTGGGTTTACTTTCTGTTTTTTTTTTTTTTTTTTTTAGACGGAGTCTCACTCTGTAGTGCAGTCCTGCGATCTGGGCTCACTGTCACCTCTGCCTCCCAGGTTCAAGCAATTCTCATGCCTCAGCCTCCCGAGTAGCTGGGATTACAGGCACACACCACCATGTCCAGCTAATTTTTGTATTTTTAGTAGAGACGGGGTTTCACCACGTTGGCCAGGAAGGTCTCAAACTCTTGACCTCATGATCTGCCTGGCTCGACCTCCCAAAGTGCTGGGATTACAGGCGCGAGCCACCACTCCCAGTCTTACTTTCTGTTCTAACAGGACAACACTGCGTTGAGGGCCTCACAGTTGCTGTGTTCTCCCTCACCCAGCACCCAGAGACACTCTCCATACCAGGCTGCCACTGTCTGGGGTGGGAAAGTGGTGGCATCCACAATTCAGAACTCTTTTTTTCTATCTCTTCAGTCCCTTTTTCAGCAATGTGAAGTTAAAACCAGGTACTGAGTGCTCACCTAATTTTTGATTTTTAGGAAGGTGTTTTATTTCTGTGTAGATAATTGTTAACTTGGTGTCCTTGCTGGGATAACAATCAAGGGTGCTTTTTATTCTGCCATCTTGCTCCATCTCCCTCCTCTGCCATTTTAAATATGGGGTGGGACTCCTGAACTGATTTTGCAACTCACTACAGAGTCACTGTTTGAAATTTGGGAAACACTGTAATGGGGATAAAGAAAAGAGGGCTCTACAACCAGAAAACATTGAAAAGACTCTGATTCTATAGTTTACCAGCTGTGTCCTTGGACAAGTTTCTTAGCCTTCCTTGGCCTCAGTTTCCATCCCCATAAAAAATGGACATATAAGAGTATGACCTTTATGAGGCTGATGAGAAAGTAAATGAGTTAATATATTAAAGACACTTAGAAGGAGGTCTGTCACATAGCAGCTATGTTAGCTACTTTCCTAATAGTGATTGACAATTATATGTTCATTGAACTTCCTCTTCAAAACCAATTCTTTCTGTAATACTACAGTGCTGAGTGGTACAAAGGAAAGTAGAGCCTGGGGATATGGGAATGGAATAGCAGCAGTAGCCACCCAATATTCCCAAAAGTTTGGAAGAAACTACACTGTCACAGGAAAACTTTGCTGTAAAATATCCTGTTTCTCCTCAAAAGGAAACTTACCAAAACTTACGAGATTTGCCACATTAACTCATATGACTTTGTATATGACAGTGTGCTATAAATTGTAGAGTGCTATGCAAATATTTATGATGATTATTCAACAAGCATTTATGAAACAATTGCTTGGGTAAAGCATTGTCAACTCTGCTGGGGATGAAGAGGCTGTATTCTTGAGAAACTAGACTTGTAAATAATTATAACAATAAGATGGCTGAAATTTAAAGGCATAAATGAGGCCCTATGGAAACTAGAGATAGGCCCCGTGTCTATTATATATAATAGATATTATCCCTATTTCCATAATATATGTTGCAAGTATGTTCTCCTAGTTTGTCATTTGCCTTCTGACCTTACTTATAGTGTTGTCTGCCATGCAAAAGATGTTCAGTTTTTATAGTCAAACTTATTAATCTTTTCTTGAGTTGCACCTGATTCTACGTCCTAGTTAGAATGCCCTCTCTATGCTCAAGTCATAAAGAAATTCAACCATGTTAACTTTTAGCATATTTATAGTTTCATTTAAGTTAAGGTTTCTATTCCTTTAAGAGCTGATTTCTGTGTATATATAGTTGATAAATAGTTCTTTATTTCTTTATTATATTTTTCAAATGACTATTAAATTGCCCCAAAATATTTATGAAGAAGTTTCAACTTTGCCCTAGTGATTTGGAATGCTGCCTTTATCACTTGAGTCTATTTATGAACTCTCTCTCTATTCTATTTTATTGATTATTTATTGAGGTGCAAGTAGTACGATACTGTTTAAATTAGGATTTTGTATAATGTTTTAATATCTGATCATTCCTCCTTTTCAGGTTTTCCCCAGATAGTCTTGTGTATCTATTTTTCACGTAAACTTTAACTCAGTTTTCTAACATCATAAAAACTTGTGGTGTTTCATATTGAGATTGCCTTAGACTTATAAATTAACTTAAAGAGAACTGACCTCCTGATAATGCTGAGATAGTCTATCGAAGAATAAGGGATATTTTGCCGTTTGTGTGTACAGGAGTGTTTTAAATTTTCTTAATGAAGGTTTTAAACATTTTTTGCTAGGTAGATATTTAAGCATTTTAACTTTTCTTGTTGATGCTACTATAAATGAGGTTTTCTTCCTTCCAATATGTTTTCTCAGTAGCTATTGATTTTACATGTAATTTTATATCTTTATATTTTGCTCAGTTTTTTTTTTTTTTTTTTTTTGGTTTGGATTAGCTTTGCCACTGATTCTCAAGGTCTAGTTTTGTGTTTCCCCTACCCCCACTCCCCAGTAATGTCAAATCATCTGCAAATAAAGACAACCCTCTTCCTTTTGCAGTTCTTATGCCTCTAGTTGTTCTCTCTTTTCTACTTGCATTGGCTAATCCCCTCAATATACTCTTAAACAATAATAAGGGTAGTGGACATCCTTGCCTTTTTCCTGGCCTAAGTGGGAATGCTTCTAAGTTTTTCCCATATGTACAATGTTGGCTTTGGGATTTAAAAGGTATCTATCCATTTCTATGTTCACAGTATTTTTATAATAAATATACTGAATTATTCTAAGGCTTTTTCAGCATCTACAGAAGATAATTATGATCTTTTTGTTTACTTTAGCTGTATTAAGATGATATGTTATAGAGTACGTTTCCTTATGCTGAACCATGTTTGCATTTTTATTTAAATTTCACTTAGCTATACTATATTATTTTTTACAATTTGGTGTTGGAGTTTGCTCGCTAATACCTTATTTAAATTTTTTCATCTATTTCATAAGTTGTATTATTCTGGAATTTTATTTATTTAGCTATATTTATCCAGTTTAAGTATATAAATGTTACAGTTGCTTCATAAAAGAATATACATTTTCTTGCTTGATTTTCTATGCTTTGAAATACTTTATTTAACACTGGAGTAATCTGGTCTCTAAAGGCTTGACAGAATTTCCCCTGAAATAACCTGAGCCTGGTGATTTTGTGTATGTCTTGTTTTGTTTTCTTTTGGTGGCCTAACTCTTGATAATGTGTTCAATTTTCTGTGGCAAAAGGAGTTTTAAGTTTTCTGACTCTAATATAGTCAATTTTGGTTTGATATATATTCCTAGGAAATTATCTATGTTATTTGGGTATTCAAATTGATTTGTATACAATTGTATAAAACTAACTCATAATGTTGTTTACCAAATTCCTTTGTACCGATAGTTATTTCTCTTTTATCATTTCTTGTTGTCTCTATTTGTGTATTCTCCCTTGTATCTTGATTACATGGACTAGTGGTTTGTCTATTTTGTCCATTTTTTTCAAAGAAACAAGATGTTGATTTATTGATTTATTCTTCTGTTGTCTTGTTTTCTACTTCATCAGTTTGTTTCATTACTTTTTTGGTACTTTCTCTTAGTTTACTATGTTGTTCTAGACTTTCTAGATTCATGAGTTGGAAATTTAATTTTTTATTTGTATTGTTTTATTTGCATTTATATAGGTGCCTAAGTCTGTGAATTTTCCTCTAATCACAGCTTTAAATTTATAAATTCTGTTTTGTAATATTTTCATCATTATTTTGACAATATTTTGTAATTTGTAATTTGTATATTCCTTTTAATCTAGTTTTTAATTTACTTTAACTTACCATATAAAGCTCTTCTTCTTAAACTTAATATTTTTGATTTCCTGTTTTGCTATATTGTGATTAGACATTGTCATTTGCAATATTTTTATTTTATGAAAATTAATGATTTTCATGATCAATTTTTGTCATTGTTTTATGTACAACCGAGAAGATGTATGATATGTTCCCTGTTTTCATAGTGTTTTACACACACACACACACACACACACACTCACATCTACAATGTTAGTCTGGATTGATGATATCATCTGTGTCTTCAATATCCTTAGGGATTTTTTATTTTATCCATTTGACCTGTTATAGACTGACAGTGGTGTTCAAGTCCTCTTTTATTAATATGTTTCCATTGATTTCTCCTTAAGTAGTGTGTAGTTTCTGCTTTAGGTCATTGGCATTTTATTGGTGCAGAAATATGCATGACTATATTATCTTCACTGAAAATCATGATTTTTAGCATTTAGAATGTTCTACTTTATTTCAATTTGTGCTTTTTGACCTGTAGTCTGTTTTGTCTGATAACAGTATCATGAAATCTGCTTTCATTTTTTCCCCATTTGTCTGACATATCTTGGCACATCCCTTTAATTTTTGTCATTTTGAATCACTTTATTTTAACACTGTCTCTATACAATATAAATTTGGTTTTTCTCTACTTGCCAGTTTTTAAATCTTTTTCTTTTTACTATGACAGTAAAGTCCATTTAGTTTTATTAATGATGTTAATACATTTGGTCTCAAATCTTGCCTTTTTTATATTATGATTACTGTGTATATTATACTACATTTACGTGTTTCTAAGTGGTACGTTTTCTCTGCTGTCTTTCTGTCTATTTTTTGGTATTTAAGGTTTACCCTTTAGTTCTGCTGGTTATAACTGTATCTGTACATTTTCTAGTGGCTCTAGTCCACCTCCTTTTTTTTCATATTCAGTATTTTACTAACTGATTTTTCAAACATAGTATTCTTTGACTCCTGTCCATCAACTTTATAATAAGTTATTTTATACTATTTTCTCCTTTATTTCCCTTCTACTCATATTTTTAGCTATATTTCTATTTTGTCATAACATGTAATAACTTATATATCACAATTTTAACCCTGTCTTCACCTTTGTTTTAATTTTGAATCCATAGTTACAGATGAAAAATGCTCATCATTACACATTCTTGCTTTCATCCCTTGTTTAAATGAATCTCATCCTTTAGTATCTTGGTTGTATGAAGTGTTCATGAATATAGTATTCTCTGAGTTGCTCTATGCTTAAAATTGTTTATCCATATCATTGATTTTTAAAGAATAAATTAGCTGCACATAAAATTGTGTTTCATATTTTCTTTCCTGGAGATTCTTGAAAATGTTTACCACAGTTGCCTTATATTAAGTGCTGCCCTTGTTTCAAGATTCTGGTGCTAATCAAATTGTCTTTTTTCTTTTTTTTTTTTTTAAATTTATTTTTTATTATTATTATACTTTAAGTTCTAGGGTACATGTGCATAACGTGCAGGTTTGTTACATATGTATACTTGTGCCATGTTGCTGTGCTGCACCCATCAACTCGTCAGCACCCATCAACTCATCATTTACATCAGGTATAACTCCCAATGCAATCCCTCCCCACTCCCCCCTCCCCATGATAGGCCCCGGTGTGTGATGTCAAATTGTCTTTTTTCATCAATGGTTTACTACAATATGTCCTAGAGTTGACTATTCTGTGTCAATTTTCTCTGATACTTAATGGGCTCTTGTTAATATGTGCATTGTGATTTTTGCCTTATTTCAAGAATATTTTCCTGAATTATAAATATTTGCTTTCTTTTATTGCATTATTTTTCCTCTGCTAAATCCAAGTAAGACTATGTTATAGCTGCTTTTTCTGTTTTGTTTTTATTTGTTTCAGTTTGATCAACTCTCATTGCACCTCATCCTGCTTTTGTTAATATTTCTTAGTTTTTGAAGTTCTGATTCTAGACACATTAGTTTTCCATTACTGCATAACAAATTACCTTAATCCTACTCTCCTAATATCCATTCCCACAAAAATTCAGAAACATTTCAGCTCAGTAGAACTTCTAATAGTTCAATTACAGGGACCATGTCAAAATATTTCTTCCAGAGTGATTGACTAATTGGTACATCTGGTTCGTCTCACAGTGGGCCTCCTTGGATTTGGGGTACATCCCATTCGGATGCACCACTGTGACCCATTAACTAAGAGACTTGAGAGATACTAGCTTTGAAAAGGGTCCAGAACAAGAGAAGACTTTTCAACAGGCCTAGCCTGCCATGAAAGTGACCCTGACACTTGAGACATATGATCCAGGAGATATAATGGTACTTGAAGTGTCAGTGGCAAATAGCAATGTTGTTTGGACATGTTGGCAGCCCTATATCAGTGAATTATGACACTGACCTTTAGGATTTTGGAGCAAAGCCATGTCATGTGTGAATAACTAGTCTTCTTTTCAAGAAATAGCTTTTGGCCTGTTACTGGCCCTTAGTGGAAACTGAACAGTTAACCATGGGCCACTAAGTTATCATGCAACTTTGGCTTCCCATCATGAACTGGGTATTGTCTGACCCACCAAATCATATGGCTGGGTGTGCACATCCAAACTCCATTGTCAAATGAAACTGGTAAAGATGACATTGAACTGGAGCAGACCCTAAATGCACAAGTAAATTTCATGAAGAAATGGCCCAAATGTCAATGCCCAAATCCCACTACACATGACTTTCTCTCTGTCAGCCTGCACCTGTGCCATAATGGACAGTCCCGTATAACAAGCTTACTAAGGAAGAAAATAACTTAGGCCTGGTTTACTGGTAGTTCTGTATGATATGCAAGCACTTAACTGAAAGTAGACAATCCTAGCCCCCGTCTAGGCTACCACTGAAGGACAATGAGAAAGGAAATCCTCCCATTGGGCAGCACTTCATGCAGTGCACATGATTGATTATCTGTCTTAGGAGAAGAAATCACCTGTTATTAATCTATACCATTTCATGGACTGTGGCCAATGATTTCACTGGTTGATCAGGCCCTTGGAAGGATCATGATCAAAAAATTGATGACGGCTGGGTGGGGTGGCTCATGCCTGTAATGCCAGCACTTTGGGAGGCCAAGGTGGGCGGATCACAAGGTCAGGAGTTGGAGACCAGCCTGACCAGGTGGTGAAACCCCATCTCTACTGAAAGTACAAAAATTAGCCAGGTGGGATGGTGCATGCTGTAATCCCAGCTACTCGGGAGGCTGAGGTAGGACAATCACTTGAACCTGGGAGGTGGAGGTTACAGTCAGCCAAGATCATGCCATTACCTCCAGCCTGGTTACAGAGAGAGATTCTGTCTCAAAAACAAACAACAAAAAAAATAATTGATGACAAGGGAGTCTGGGGAAGTACTATGTAGACAGACCTCTCTGAATAGGCAAATAATGTAAAGATTTTTGTGTTTCACGTGAATGCTTACTAAAGAGTGACACAGCAGAGAAGGATTTTAATAATCAACTGGATAGAATGGCTCATTCTATGAATCGTAAGCAGCATCTTTTCCCAGGCATTCCTGCCCTCGTCCAAAGTGCTCATAAAGAAAGTGGACATGGTAGCAGCAATGAAGGTTATACATGGGCTCAGTAACATGGACCCTCATTTACCAAGCCACCTGGCTACAGCCACTGCTGAGTGTCCAATCTACCAGCATCAGAGATCACACTAAGTTCCTGATATGGCATCATTTCCTAGGGTGGTCAGCGAGCTACCTGATGGAGAATTGATTGCACTGGACCACTTCCATCATGGGAGGGGTAGCACTTTGCTATTACTAGAACTTGCTCTAAATAGATATTTGCCTACTCTACCCACCATGCGTCAGCCAAAACTATTACCTGTGGACTTACAGACTGCCTTTCCACCATCATGGTATTCCACACGGCATTGCTTCTAACCAGTAAATTTATTTTATAGTAAATAAATTGTGGCAATAGACTTGTGGACATAAAATTCACTCTTCTCACCATGTTCCTCACCATCCTGAAGAAGTTGGTATGATAGTATGGTAGAGTGACCTTTTGAAGACTCAGCTATGGTGCCTACTAGAGGGCAATACTTTGCAGGACGGGGGCAGTATCATCTCAGATGAGATATATACTACAAATTGGCATCCAATATATGATGCGTTTTCTCCCACATCCACGATTTACAGGTTCAAAAGTCAATTTATGGAATTTGGAGTGGCTCCTCTCACTATTACCTCTAGTGATCTACCATCAAATTTGTGTTTCCAGTTCTTGTGACCTTCAACTTTGCTGGTGTAGAGGTCTTAGTCCAAATGAAAGAATGCATCTACCTGGGGACGATACAACGAGTCTATGAAATTGAGACTGCCATCTGGCAACTTTGGGCTTCTCCTATCTCTGAATCAATAAGCAATGAAGGTTACTTATGGGGGTGATTGATTTTAACTATCAAGGAGAAATTGTGTTGTTATTATAGAATGGGATAAAGGAGGAGTATGTCTTGAATACAAGAAATCCCTTAGAATGTCTCTTAGTATTTCTATGTCCTGTAATTAAGGTCAATGAAAAATCACAACCCAACTCAGGCAGGACTGCTAATAGCCAGGCCCTTCAGGAATAAAAATTTGGATCACTCCAGAGAACAAATCCTGACCCTCTGAGGTTCTTTGCCTCAGCAAAGAAGGTAGTTATAAATACAAGCTGCAACTGCATTGCGAAATGAGGACAGTAACAGTTATGCATATTTTCTCTTCTCATATGAATTACATTTGCACATGAATTAACCAAATATTTTCAGTATTTTCGCTTTCTTAACAACCATAAGACATTTTAATAGTAGCTTTTTTTTTCAGTATTTAAGTTACAGCATCTTAAAGAAGAGCCAGTATTACTCAAGGACTTGGTATCTTTTTCTAAGGAAAAGGTTAGTGAGTTTTCAATTGTATGCAAGATACTTGTGTCATATTAAGAAGATGCATAATTTTGTTGCATTTTTTTGGATATTAAGTATGATTAAAGAGATGTGTTCTATGGGTGCCAATTTGACAAGGGGAGGACTATGATGGCTTTTTGATATGTCATCTTGGTGAGGCTACAGTTGCTGATTAGTCAATCAGTCTACTTACTCCTGCAAAGAGATTTTGGAGAAGTGATGAAAATTCCTAATCGGTGGGCTTTAAGTGAGATTATCCCAAGTGAAGCTGACTTAATCAGTTGGAAACCCTTAAAAATAGAGAACAAACCGTGAGACTGAGGCTTTTCCAAGAGATAAGAAATCCTCACTGTTAGACAAAAATTGTAGCCTGTGCCCCTGGAATTCTAATCTGCTTCTGCTCTTCATTTCCTGATGGATTGTTCTACAGGCTTGAGTCTTGCTTAGCCAGCCTGTGCAATTGCTTAAGCCAATTCCTTGTTTTATATGTACATATTCTGCTTCTCTGGTTTAACTCTGGTACAGTAGATATGTTTTCTTATTTCTCACACTGGTTGCTTGAGGATATCCTCACACTGGATATTATTCCAAATTGGATATATCCAACATGTCCAGTTGGAATAATATCTCAAATTTCTCTTCTGCTTCATGGTTAGTTTTTAGGGGAAGTTTCATCAGTTGAAATATTTTTATTCTCTCTTTTTTTTTTTCTTCCTTATAGCAGTTCTCTGTGGAGTTGGTCTGATCGTTCCTATTCCTAGGCATTTGTATGCTGAGGTTCCTAGTTCATGAGCACCTTCCCTGTCAATATAGTAAAATGTAATTTCTTTAATTGCTGGCTCCTTGTTGTTGGAGAGAGAGTGTGTTAGCGAATCTAATAAATCATGTTTCTATAAATAGGGTTGCCAAGTAAAACACAAATATTTCATGTAAAGTATATCAATACTAAAACTTATTGTTTATCAAACGTTCAAATTTAACTGGATGCCCTGCATTTTTATTTGCTAAATTTGAAAATTCTGCCATGAACATTCTTGGAGCTTGATCCTAATGCACATGTGATATAGTTTCTTGTAGCCTTTCTCAACTGGAATTCCTCATATGCACCACAGAACACAGAAAATGATGGAAATTGTTATTTTTTCAATTTCCCCAATGATGGTACGTAACTAGTATCATTCTAAATGGGTAGAAAAATTAATTGGTTATATTTGCTGGATGCCTTAGGGAATGGGGGCTTAATTCTTAGGAGAATCTTCATGCTAAAACACTGTTGCAGAATGAAATTCCCAAGACCTAGACTATGAGAATGTTCCTTCGAATGGAACCTACATGAAGGCATGTGTTTTTCCTATATTTTTTTCAGTTATATTCACAAGTACCCAGAATAGTACCTAATACAGGATAGAGGTTCAATTATTATTTTAAAATAAATTTTAAAGATAATACAAATAGTTTCCTGATATATGTTAAATGATTTGTACTGTCCTCCAAAGTGTATAAGAATTCTCACTTGTCCACATTTTTGCCTTCACGTGGCACAATTTACTGAAAAGATGGTCCTTTCTTGACTGTTATAAAGCACTAATTTTGTCATAAATCAACTTTGACATGTGTGTTGTTTTATATCTAGGCTCTTTAAGTTACATTGGTCTATTTGTCAAAATCTTATTAATATAATATAAATGATGACTTTTTCTGCCTGCTTGATTTTGGTAAATTTACAAGTCCACTTTTAATTTTATGTACTCATTTTATATCCAGCCAACTGAATAAATTATTTTATTGATTCCCACAATTCATTTGTAGATTATTTTAAACTTGCTATATCATATCATTTGTAAAGACTAAAACTTCAGTATTTATTAAAGCTTACTAAAAACTTTAATCTTTACTAAAACTTTCTTCTTTATTTCCAATGTTTATATGTTTTATGAGTTAATTCTTGTCTTATTTTGCTGGCTAGAAACTCTAGTAAAATATTGACCTATACTTGATTTCTAAATTTTTAGAGCAGACTTCTAATGCTCCAACTTTAAAAACGAAGTCATTTTTAATGAGTTTTTTAAAAACACCCTTTACTAGGTTAAGAAAGTTTACTTCTACACCTAGGATCTTGTGTGTTTTATTTTGTTCTAATTTTTTTCATAAATGTTTGCTAGATTTTTAAATTGCCACCTTTGGTCTTTTAATCAATTATTCAGTGAAGTGAATATTTAGACATTCTCATGTAATATTGTTCCTGGGGTAAACACACTGAATAATGTGGCTTTATCGTCTTTATTTTTATACACCTCTGAATTGAATGTAATCATATTTTGTTTAAGATTTTTGGATCTATTTTCCAAGTATTGAGTTTTGCACCTATTTTCATGTTAAGACTGATCCTATAATTTTCCAATCTTTTGCTTTTTTTAACTGGTTCTTATTTCAGGGTTATCTGGTCTCACGAAATGACTTTTGGTGTGTTCTCTATTTTTTTTTTTTTCCAGTCTCTGAAGAGAAATTTTGCATAAATCGGAAATTACCCAGTCCTTGAAAATTTGGTGAAACTCTTGTAGAAATAGTTTTCATTAATCACTAATGCCAGAGGTTTATATTCATTATTTGTTTCCATCTGTATTATATATGTTTTTTATTTCATTGATTTCTGCACTTAAATTTATTGTATCCTTTATTCTACTTTCATTGGCTAGATTCTGCAGTTCTTTTCCTAACCTCTTGTTAAGACTTAGCACATTCATTTTCTGCCATCTTTCTTCCCAAGTATTGAAGTTTACATATGCGATTTGAAGTGCCACTTCTATTTTATTCTATAATTTTTACTTACGTAGTATTTTGATTATTTAGCTTTTGTAATTTAATTTATGATTTCTTCTTTGACCCAAAAGTAATTAGAAATGTTTTGCAATTTCCAAACATAGGAGCATTTAACTTGCCTTTTTTGTTATTCATTTCTAACTTAATTGCATCATTGTCAGAGACTGTGATTCTTATGGCTAATTCTTTTATATTTGTCAAAATTTGCCTTATGGCCTAATACCTAGTTAACTATTTTACATATTTCATATATGTTTAAGGAGACTATGTCTTTTGCATCTATTACTAAGATGTGAGATTTTAGATATGCCCATGAAATCAAGTTTATTAATGTTATTGTTTAAATATTCAATTATGTTGATATTTAAATATTCAACTATTCTTATCTATTTTATCTCATTGTCATTAAAAAGTAGTGTATTAAAAGCTCCAACATTGATTGTGAACTAGTCAACTTCTCTTTGTTGTTTCAACAATTTTTTACCTTACATATTTTGAGGCTATTTTATTAAATATGTTCAAGTTAGCTGTATTTTCAGGTGAGCTGAATCTTTTATTTAATATAATGTAGTAACTCTCTTTATTTTTAATAACTCTATTCATCTTGTATATTGTTAATACATCCTCCAGATTACTTCTGGTTTGTATTTAATTGGCATATCTTTTTCTATTATTTTATTTATTGTTTCTTATGTTTTAAATGTATACCTAGAAAGAAGACCATATCTAGACTTTCTCTTAAATCAATTTTGAAATGCTCTGTCTTAAATGCAATTTTGATTATTTGTACATAACATGATTATGAAAATATTTTGTCCTTATTCAGTTATTTTGCTTTATTTCTTATTTATCACATTTCTTCTCCCATCTTATCCATTTTGAAGTAAACTTGATACCCTGAAAAAAGCATCCCTAGAAACAACTAACATGCTTAGTAATAGGCAAATTATGTCTTTTTAAAAAATGCATCACTTTCTAACTCAATATATTTTTTAAAAATGCATCACTTTTGGGAGGCCGAGACGGGCGGATCACGAGGTCAGGAGATCGAGACCATCCTGGCTAACACGGTGAAACCCCGTCTCTACTAAAAAATACAAAAAAACTAGCCGGGCGAGGTGGCGGGCGCCTGTAGTCCCAGCTACTCGGGAGGCTGAGGCAGGAGAATGGCGTAAACCCGGGAGGCGGAGCTTGCAGTGAGCTGAGATCCGGCCACTGCACTCCAGCATGGGCGACAGAGCCAGACTCCGTCTCAAAAAAAATAAATAAATAAAAAATAAATAAAAATGCATCACTGAATTAACAATGAAGTAAAAAAAAAAAAAAAAGATTATTAAGATTATTAGAGGTAAAAAATAAAATAGAATCCAGAGAAGAAAACAGAGAAACAAACTGTCTTTTACATTGAGAAAATTTATCAAATTGGATGGACTTTAATTTTGGTTATCAGGCCATAGAAACACACACAAGGGCTACACAGAACCCCAACTGAGCATCTACCCCATTTGGGAAGTCTAAAAGGAACTTGAACTTTTCACACCACATAAAACTAAGACTCTAATGTTCTATGCTCTCAGTATAAATTAAACATTATACAAACCTACCCAGGAGACTATTTATAAAATTGTCCATCTTGAACTTGAGCACTGAACAAAGGAAACAAAATATTCTCTGAATATCAGTAACCACAAGCTAGCCTCCAAGCAGACATGAAGCTTGAATTTCTACTCCCTAAGTATTTTGAAAAATCTTAAGCTTACAGTCTAGTTTAAATTTTCACACAGGATTATTCCAGTGCTTGCTCTTTGTCACTGCTCATAGCTCATTGTGGTTTCAGCTCACTGTGTTTCAAAACAACTATGCTTGTTTTGGCCTTTAGGGGTTACGTTTATTTGCATTAGCCTCAAGAAATGCATCAAAAGGTCTTTTTGTTGTAACATATTTAGGATTGAGATGTGATGTCATTGGAGTGCCTTTAAATGTACCATACCAAAATGTTCTGAACCCTCCTCTGAAGTGGTTGCCTATTCTTTAATTTCCCAAACAGCAATAATCTGAGAACTCATACCATGTGGCTGTAAGAAGTCCAGTCCTTTACTGTTTTTCTTTCCCTGATATCTCTGGGCATCTGTGAAGAAGAATTTCACATTACACAGATTCAGCTTGATTTTCATCCATAACCTCATAGGACAGACTGGCACCTAACTGGTGCTCAGCTCCTGAAATCACAGCCTCTCATTGCATAATGAGTTGCTGTGGCTCTTCGCATTCTGTTTTACCCAAAATGATAACATCATTCTGCTTTCTAACTTCACAAAGCTTTTTAATATTTATAAAAAGTAAAAACTTGACGGATAGCTTAGGGCAACAGAGGAATTAAAGTTCAGGAAAAAACCGAAAACAATAAAACTACAATAACAAAAAACTTAATCTGAAATATAACTGTAAATATGGTCCCCTATAAGGAAATCTATTCTTGATACCCAACAGAAAGGAAAAATCTCAATCTTCTTCTTACTCCAATCAAGGGCTAGGCTTCCCACCAGGATATTTTGCAGGAATGCAGCTCCACCTACAGTGAAGATAATTGTCCACCTTTTATGAGAAAGTTTTAGCCCAGCTCCTTGCCATTCTGGAATAGTATCACAGTTTCACCTTTGCATATCCAAATCACATAAAGACATTATTAACATTCATCAAAACACAAGAGAATAATTACTTTCAAAGAAGTCAAATCTCTCCCCTACAAAAATGGAAGAATTGCCACCAACTTTGAAATTCAAGTTTATTCTTTCTAACCAAAAAGGTTTCCAAAAAATGGCAAGCCCCTGTCCTAACTAGACAACTGAATATTGTGTTACCATGTTTGTCTCCCCCAAACAAAACCCTTCAACTTCTTCAAAGGCAAAAATATTGTGTTATTTCCCTTTTTGTTTCTAGTAACAGACAAAATGCCTAGTACACATTCATGCTCAATAACCCTTTGTCAAGTGCATGAATCAGTGAATGACTATGTAAACCCCTTTCCATTAAATATTTGGAGAGGTTCAGTATAAGAAACAATATTTCATTTTTACAAAATATCTTCCAGGAAGTGAGGAGAGAGAGAGAGAAAGGAAATTTGTGAATGTATGTATGTCCTCCTTATGGGAACAACAGGTTTGAATACTGATGAAGTGGAACCTCAGAGCCAATGTGTGCATTGAACTGGAGTAAGACAGAAAAATACAGCAGACTTGTGACCAAACCGAAAGTGCCCCATCCCGTTGACGCAGCATATATTCTGAGCCCAACTAGTAAGTAGCAGACATTGACATGAATGAATATGGTTAAAAGCAAATGAAACAGCCATCAAAGATGTTTCTCTCCCCGACTCGGTGGCTGCAGGCTTTCAGATGCACCCAGCAACAAGGGAAGGGGGGAATCTGCATAAAATATTCTGAGCAGAGCATGGGTAGCTGGTTCCAGACTACATAAACAATTTGACAAACACCCAGGAAGAATGTCTCTAACCTTCATAAAACTGAAAGGACAGGCAAGAAATGAGATGGACGACACTGTCATGGAAATTACAGTCTCAGCGATTCGGAGACATTTCATTCTGCAGAGGAGCTGGCACACTGGAGGAGGGATAAACAGGAAGTTTAAAATCTGTCTGAAATGGCACGGCATATTTTTCTTGGGGTATGGTATCAAATGAGACTAAAGTTCTCTCCAGAAAATAATATCACCTAAAGTTCAACTCATCTTTTGAAGAACTTAGACTATTGACAGGAAGTATTTAAGCAATTGCAAATGTCACTTCTTAAAAATCATGAAACTAAATAGAGTATAGGGAAAGAAATTGCTCAGAGGAGAAGAAACATTCGTCTATTAGTAAACTGGAAAATATATAAATGATGACAGAGCACATCTACATGTGAAGTCCTTTTGTACTTAGAGCCCTATCCTAGGCACTCTGGATAAAAGAAAACTAAGCAGCTTATTCTTATCCTTGAAGGTTCTAGTTAGGAGACAGACACATGGGTATACATGAATCAACAAATGCATACCGATTTCTTATCAGCTGAATGCACAGTTCAGGAGTGATCTAAATATACAAGTGTTAAGCAAGAAGAGCTTCCCAAAAAGTGCAAGTTTGATAGTATGATTTGAGGGGAATTTTTGAAAAGTATATTAAGCAATTGATATTTTAATCTTGAGAAATAAATTTGACTATACACATACACGCACACCCCCTATCTATGATGAAATTTCTACCCCAAGGCAACTTTTTAACTTTCTGTTTAAAGGCAATTTTCTTACATCATAGAATCACATTGTGATAGTTAATTTTATGTGTCAAATTGACTGGGCCTCAGTATGCCCAGATAAGTGGTTAAACATTATTTCTAGGTGTGTCTGTGAGGGTGTTTCCAGAAGAAATTAGCATGCAAATTGGTGGACTGAGTAAAGTTAATGAGGTGGACTCTGTCCAATTCTTTGAGGATCTGAATAAAACAAAAAGGCAGAGGAAGGTTGAATTAATTGTGCCTTTTGAGCTGGGACATCCATTTTCTCCTGCCCTAGGTACTCCTAGTTCTCAGACCTTCAGACTCAGACTGGAGTCTATGCCACTGGCTCTCCAGCTCTCAGGCCTTGGAACTATACCACTGGCTCTCCAGCTTACAGATGGCAGATCATGGGAACTTCTCAACCTCCATAATGATGTAAGCCAGTACATCGGTTCTATTGGTTCTATTTCTCTGAAGAACCCCGACTAATCCATAACATATTATTTAAGCCTTAGAAACCAAATAGGTCTAGCATTTCCTAAAGTGTTCAATGGAACTCTGTTAAAAGATGGTCAAAAATAAAGAAAGAAAGAAAACTATAATCCAGATTTAGTGAAACATTTTTTATTCTCCTTCTTTCCAGGACTTCTAAAAGCACGTCAGCTTATTAAAGGTTTTGAGAAATCTTTCAGTAAAGAAATCTATTTAGTTTATTTAACCCAGAATTTTCTAATCTGATTTTACAGAGCACTTTTTAGTTTTTAGGAAGTCTGTCAACATCTTAAAAAATCCATAAACAATTTTGGAACCATGAATCCAGTTCAGCTTCTCAATTTACAAGAAAAAGAAGTGGAGCTAAGCTACTTGCCCATGGTTACCAGCTGGTTAATGTCAAAGTAAAGCCCAGCATACTATTGTCCAGTAGAACTGATAAGTCCTACTCATGACTTCTGCTTTGTAATTGTATTGAAATCAAACACTGTGAGTTTACATTTTTGTTAAAATTAATGGCCTTAAGCCGGACCATGGGGTGTTAATAAAGGATAAAAACTAAAAGAAAGTGATACCTGGCTCAATAGAATAATGAATTTTCAAAGAGAGCTTGCTAGAAACAGAGTGGCTCCTTAGATAGTCAATTTTCCTTCCCTAGAGGTCTTCATGAGGAGATAGGATAATGACTTGTGCACAGGATTGAAGAAGAAATTTGTAAATCAGTTAGGAGGTGATAAACTCTAAAGTGCCATTTTTACTTTGAGTTTGTTATTCTGCTAAAAGCTTGATATGGTTAGGTTAATTACAGTAGGACTGCCAGGAAGGAATCTGGGATCTGAAATCACCACAACCCAGTTGGCCAGACAAGTGCCAGGGAAAAAGACCTAGTTGCAAGTGCTTGAAGGAAACATAGCCTCAAAGCAGGTCATGATGGTCACAGAACCGGGCATGAGACTGCAGGTATTAATTCAGGCATGCACTGACATGGCAGGTGGGCAGATGAAGCCAGGGACTCAAGCAGCAGGCAAATACTTAGCATCAGAAAGTATCTCAGCAGATGGTAGAATTACTAACATAGGAATGGGGTCCATAGGCAGCACTCTATTAATAATGTTATGTAATGCATTCTATGCAGATTGGCTGGTTCTGAGTAGACGGTCTTTTTAATTTCTATCCTAGAACTGGATAGTCTAGGAAAGGTGGAATGAGTTTGGTATAATCAGATATACATTTAGGGAAAAACCACAGTATCCTTATCAAATCAAATTTTTATATATATACACATATGAATATTGTAGGAGCTTAGTTGATAAAACTAGACCAAGAAACCTCAACAGAATGACAGTAAGAGTGGTATGTTACTGGGTCTGTTTCCCTCTGCCCTTTCCAAGAAGTGGTTCTAAAGACCATGTTGGGGCGGTCCTACAGGTAGAAGTCAAGTGCCTTCAGCTCCAGGAAGAGAAAAATTGCAGAAGCTGAGCTCAATAGCTGCTTCCCTTCCCAAAATGCATTTCATCAAAAAAATACATATATGAAGCAATGTCCTTAATTACTTTAGTGTCTTTCTGTCAACAACTTATGAGGCAGACGCAGCGAGCTTAGAAAGTAATAAGTTTATGTTCAAGGATATGTGTTATGTTAGCCTGAGGGGTGATAGCCCTAATTTTAGTTGGTGAAGAAAGGATATGGGAGAGATGAGAAGTTAGCCAAAAGAAGTAGAGAAATATTTCTGTGACCCATCATTACAGCATTGTGTCATCCTAGGAGAGACGGTGTTGCTTTCTTTAGAATATTAAGAGTGAGACAGACCTAGGAAATCACGCTATAATTGAGAAAGAATACAATGTATTGGCTAAGAGCACAAATTCTGCACTCAGTACTCCTCGTTCACATCATGGATCTATCATTTACCAGCATGTGGCTTTAGGTAAGTTACTTAACCTCTCTGTAATTCACATCCTTAATCTATGTAGATGAGGATGATAATACCAGGTATTAATAAAGTTGTATGATATATGTATTTATATGGATATGCTTATTTGTCCAACAAGGTAAAATTCATTATATCAGGCAACTCTACACAAAATCATCTAAAAAATTAAAGAGAGAGGATACATCCCCAGCATTACCCTGATACCAAAACAACTTAAAGACATCACAAAATAGAACAATAGATCAATATCCCTCATGAACATAGATGCAAGCATTTTAAATACAATTTTAGCAAATCAAACCCAACAATATGAAGATAATACATCATCACCAAATAAGGTTTGGTTATGATATTTCTTATCATGTTTATTAGTCTGTTTTCATGCTGCTAATAAAGCCATAACCAAGACTGGATAATTTACAAAGGAAAGAAGTTTAACGGACTCACAGTTCCACATGGCAGAAGAGGCCTCACAATTATGGCAGAAGACAAGAAAGAGCAAAGGGATGTCTTACACGGAGGTAGGCAAGAGAGATTGTATAGGGGAGCTCCCATCTACAAAACCATCAAATCTCATGAGACTTATTCACTACCATGAGAACAGTATGGGGGAAACTGCCCTCATGATTCAGTTATTTCCACCTGGCCCTGCCCTTGAAACGTAGGGATTATTACAATTCAAGGTGAGATGTGGGTGAGGACACAGTCAAACCATCTCATTTTTCCTCTGTGCCCTCCCAAATCTCATGTCCTCACATTTCAAAACCAATCATGCCTTCTCAATAGTCCCCAAAAGTCTTATTTCAGCACTAACTCAAAAATCCACAGTCTAAAGTCTCATCTGAGACTAGGCAAGTTCCTTCTACCTATGAGCCTGTAAAATCAAAAGCAAATTAGTTACTTCCTAGATACAATGAGGGTACAGGTATTGGGTAAACACATCCATTCCAAATAGGAGAAATTGGCCAAAATGAAGGGGCTAAGGTGCCATGCAAGTCTGAAATCCAGAAGGGCAGCCAAATCTAAAAGCTTTAAAATGATCTCCTTTGACTCCATGTCTCACATCCAGGTCATGCTGATGCAAGAGGTAGGTTCTCATGGTCTTGGGCAGCTCGGCCCCTGTGGCTTTGCAGGGTACAGCCTCCCTCCCAGCTGCTTTCACGGGCTAGCATCGAATGTCTGCAGCTTTTCTAGGCACATGGTGCAAACTGTCAGTGGATCTACCATTCTGGGGGCTGGAGGATGGTAGCCTTCCTCATACAGTTCCACTAGGTGGCGCTGCAGTAGGAACTCTGTGTGGAGGCTTCAACCACACGTTTTCCTTCTGCAGTGCCCTAGCAGAGGTTCTCTATGAGGTCTCCACTTCTGCAGCAGACTTTTGCTTGGACATCCAGGCATGTACATACAACGTATGAAATCTAGGTGGAGATTCCAAAAACCTTAATTCTTGACTTCTGTGCATCCACACACCCAACACCACATGGAAGCTTCCAAGACTTGGAGATTGCACCCGCTGAAGCAATGGCCTGAGCTCTACGTTGGGCCCTTTTAGCCATAGCTGGGACACAGAGCACCAAGTCCTGAGACTGCATAAAGCAACAAGTCCCAGGGCCCAGATCATGAAACCATTTTTTTCTCCCAGGCCACTGGGCTTGTCACAGAAGCGGCTGCTGTAAAGGCTTCTGAAGTATTCTGGAGACATGTTTCCCATTGTCTTGGCAATTAACATTTGGCTCCTCATTACTTTTGTAAATTTCTGCAGCCAGCTTGAATTTCTCCCTAGAAAATGGGTTTTTCTTTTATCACATTGTCAGCTGCTAATTTTCCAAACTTTTATGCTCTGTTCCCTCTTGAATGCTTTGCTGCTTAGAAATTTCTTCCTCCAGATACCCTAAATCATCTCTCTCAAGTTCAAAGTCCCACAGATCTCTAGGGCAGAGACAAAATGCCACCAGTCTCTTTGCATATCAAGCATGACCTTTACTCCAGTTCCCAAGAGGTTCCTCACCTCCACCTGAGACCACCTCAGCCTGGACTTTATTGTCCATATCACTATCAGCATTTTGGTCAAAGTCACTCAACAAGTCTCTAGGAAGTTCCAAACTTTCCCACATTTTCTTGTCTTCTTTTGAGATCTGTAAACTGTCCCAATCTCTGCTTGTTACTCAGTTCCAAAGATGCTCCCACATTTTCAGGTATCTTTACAGCAGTGCCCCACTCCTGGTACCAATTTACTGTATTGATCTGTTCGCATGTTGATAGCAAAGCCATACCCAAACTGAGTAATTTATAGTGGAAAGAACTTTAATGGACTCACAATTCCACATGGCTTGGGAGGCCTCACAGTCATGGTGGAAGATGAGGGAAGAGCAAAGGGATGTCTTACATAGCAGCAGGCAAGAGAGTTTATGCAGGGGAACTCCCATGTATAAAACCATCAGATTTCATGAGACTTACTCACTACCATGAAAACAATATGGGGGTAACTGCCCCATGATTTAATTATCTCCACCTGACCTTGCCCTTGACACGTAAAGATTATTACAATTGAAGGTGACTTTTGGGTGGGTTTATCCCAGCAATGTAAATTAATATTTAAAAAACAAACAATGTAATTCATCATATTAACACAGTTGAAAATAAAAACCAAATTATCTTCTTAATAAATGCAGAAAAAGCATTTGACAAAATTCAACAACTTTTCCTGATAAAATATTGTAGCAAAATAGGAAAAGAAACAAACTTACTCAACCTGATAAAAAGCATTTACAAAAACCCTACAGTTAACTAAGTACAGTTAACATACTTAATGGTGAAAGACTGAGTGCTTTCCCCACAAACCTAAGTGTGGGTCAGTTGTAAGAATATTTGCTCTCACCATGTCTATTCAACATTATACTTTAGATTCTAGCCAGTGCAAAAAGGCAAGCAAAAAAATACAAATAAAAAGGATTCATAGTGGGAAAAAAGTAAACCTTTATTCTTAGGCAACATGAATCTATTTATAGAAAACCCAATGGAATCTACAAATAAGTTACTAGATCTAATAAACAAGATAGGTAAGGTTGCAGTTTTTGAGATCAACATACAAAAATCAATTATATTTCTAAATACTAGCAATGAACCATCAGAAATTAAGTTGTGAAATGCTAATTTCAAAAATAACAAAGAGTTGGAACTAACCCAAATGCCTATCAATGATAGACTAGATAAAGAAAATGTGTCACATATACACAATGGAATCCTATGCAGCCATAGAAAAGGATGAGTTCATGTCCTTTGCAGGGACGTGGATGAAGCTGGAAACCATATCATTCTCAGAAAAATAACACGAGAACAGAAAGCCAAACACTGCATGTTCTCACTGATAAGTGGGAGTTGAACAATGAGAACCCATGGATACAGGGAAGGGAACATCACACACCGGGGGCTATTGGGGGACGGGGGACTAGAGGAGATATAGCATGATTCCATTTATTCACAATCCTGAAATGTACAAAGTAATCTATAATGACTGAAAGCAAATCGGTGGTTACCTGAGGATGGGAAGAAGCAAAGCAGGGAGGAGGAGAAGAGATCTAACAGGGGCAGGAGGAAAGTTTTGGGGATGATGGATATAGTTCATATAGTTCTAATAAGGTAACTATATGAATAACTATATGGTAACTGAATGAATAACTATATCATTCATATAGTTCCAGTAATGGTTTTATGACTGTTTATATATCTCGAAGCTTATCAAATTGTATATTTTAAATATATATAGTTTATTGTAGATTGATTATGCCTCAATAAAGCTGTTTAAAAACAAATTACTATTTTTTAAAAGAAGATTCTTTTGGAGTTAGAATCGCCAGATCTCTGTGATTGTATTTGGTTGATGAGGAATAATGGAAAGCATGCATCTGAGATTTTGGATTGAGCACAGGATGATGATCATGCCATCCACTAAGAGAGCTAAAAGAGGCTAAGTACAAAAATCAGTTCTAAGCCTGCTCATCCACCTGGGTTTTTCATTCTAGTTAAAGACAACAAGATCCATTCACTGACTTAAAACTAAAAACTGGGGCTCATTCTCAAAACTTTGCCCTTCTCTCTAAATTTAATCAGTCAGAATAAAGATACTTTTGAATGGACAAATAAATGGTTACTCAGATTAATGAATTAAATGGCAAAAGACATTCTGGAATTATTCTAAATAGAATGTGTTAATAAAATTTCAAGAAAATTTATTTCATTGGTATAATCTTTACATGTAAGGATTCACATAGAATCTACATACTCTCATAAAATTATAATATTATAGCACTTTATCAGTTTTCAGACTGAATGTATGCTTGAGAATATTCAGAAATACTGGCAACAATATCTCCACAATAAAATTTCCTACCTGGAGACCACTCCAATTTCATGATGTTTTTAAAAATTTACTTGTATGAAAGCAAACAAAGTGACATGGAGGTATGTTTTATTTGCTGAATGCTTTTCAGCTCATAGTACAACCTCAATAAATAACGCATCAATGGATTGGTGGTCAAAAATCCCTAAGGCTCTAGCATTAAGAACAAGTTACAAATACCATCTTCTCAATATGGAGCATAATCCACATCCATGAATTTTCAAAATGGCAATATTACATTTTACTTATCAGGAAAAAATGTATTAATAAAAGTAAAACAAGCATGAATTGCTCTAATTCCACATTCTTTTGATTAAAATTTCTTAAAAATTATGTGAGTTCAAGTTTTCCCATTTCTCACAAATGCTGATTAAAAGTCAGAGACAGATTTTATATGTAAGCATTTTCTGTATGCTGCAGCACTCTTGCCTTGTCTTGTATTTTTGTGCATCCAATCACCAGTGGAAATGATTAAATCTCCAGGTATCATTCTATCTGAGGGAAATGAAATCACCGGAACAGAACATGTTCTAAAGATTATCTGTCTATTTATCCAACCAAAAGTTTATGTGTTACCTGTCATTTGGTTGCTGCTTCAACAGAGAGGTGGGCTGGACTGAATAACGGAAATATAGGTTCTCAGAGTTAGTGAAAGAAGCAAGAGTTCCTCTGGTGAGTTCACTGAAATGCATGAGAGAAATATTACAATTTTCACAGATTTTTGAAGCCTGCCAGAGACTCCCTGAGATCCCTGAAGTCAGAAGTTACTTGTAGTACCCTTAAAAACAAAAGTCAAGCAGGCAGTTTGGGGAGCAGTGATGGCAAGCATAACAATTGCACAGTACTCCCTCGTCTTTTGTTCTCATTTTTTTCCAACTTCATTAAGGTATAATTGAGAAATGGAAATTGTATCTATTTAATGTGTGCAACCTGATTTTTAAATATATATATACACACACACACACACACACTATAAAATGATTACCACTATCAAGCTGATTAACATATCCATCACCTCACATAATTTCCTTTTTATTTTTTGCGATGAGAACATTTAAGACTTATTCTGTTAGCAAATTTCAAGTGTACAACACGGTATTATTAAGTATAGTCCCTATGCTGTGTATTAGATCTCCAGAGCTTATTCATCCTGAATAACCAAAAGTTTGTATCCCCTTTGATCAACATCTACTTATTTCTCCCACTACCTTCTAGCCCATAGTAATGACCATTTTACTTACTTCTATGAGACTGACATTTTTATATTCCACATATAAGAAAGATCATGCAGTCTTTGTCTTTTGGTGCCTGGCTTATTTCACTTAGCATTATGTCCTCCAGGTTCACCATGTTTTTGCAAATGAAATGATACTCGTTTTTAAAAGGTTGAATAATATTTTATTTTATGTAGACATATGTGAAATCTTACATTTTCTTTATTTATTCATCCTTCAGTGGGCACTTAGGTTGACTCCATGTTTTGGCTATTGTAACAATGCTGCAATGAACACGGGGGTACAGATGTCTCTTTGAAATTCTGATTTCAATACTTTTGGATATATATATACACACACAAACAGAAGTACAATTGTTGGATCATATGATAGATCTATTTTTAATTTTTTGATGAATCTCCTTATTGTTTTGTTATGATGGCTGGACTATTTTACATTCCCATTAAGAGTGTGCAAGGGTTCCAATTTCTCTGCATTCTTGCCAATACTTGTTAATCTCTGTCTTCTTGATAGTAGTCATTCTAAGAGGTATGAAGTCACATCTCATTGTGGTTTTGATTTACATTTTCCTGATGATTAGTAAGGTGGATCATTTTTTATATACCTCTCGACTATTTGTGTGTATTCTTTTTAAAAAAATATCTGTCCAAGGTTCTTTGCCCATTTTTAAATAGAGTTACTTGTTTCATTGCTATTGAAGTGTTAAGTTCCTTATGTATTTTGGAAATTAACCCCTTATTTGATGTATGGTTGGAAAATATTTTCTTCCACCCTGAAGTTTTCTTTACTCTCTTCATAGTTTCTTTTTTCTATGAAAATTTTTTAATTTGATGTAATCCCAAACATACAATCTATCATGGAGAACGTTCTATGTGCACTTGAGAAGAACGTGTATTCTGCTGCTCTTGGATAGAATGTTCTGTGCATTTCTCTTTGGTTCATTTGATTTATACAGTTGTTCAAGTCCTCTGCTTCTTGGTTGACTTTTCTATCTAAATGGTATATCCATTATTGAAAATGATATATACATGTCCCTTAAATTATCATATTTCTATTTATTTTTAACTTCAGTTCTATAAATATTTACAATACGTATTTAGGTACTAGGATGTTGAATGCATTGATATTTATAATTTTTATATATTCTTCTTCAATTGATCACCTTATCATTATATAATGACCCTCTTTATCTTCTTTTACAGTTTTTGACTTAACATCTATTTTATCTAAGTGTAGACACCCTTGTTCTCTTCTGACTACTATTTATGTAGAATATTTTCTTCCATATTTTCACTTTCAATCTGTGTGTCCTTAAATCTTAAGTGAGTCTCCTGTAGGCAGCATATAATTGTATTTTTTAAATGCATTCTGCCTTTTGATTGGAGAATGTAATCCATTTACAAGTAATTAGTAATAGGTTAAGACTTACTATTACGATTTTGTTAATTATTTTCTGTTTTGTAGTTCCTTTTTTTCTTTTCTTCCACTCTACCTGCTTTCCTTCATGACTTGATTTTTATAATAGTATGCTTTGATTCCTTTCTCTTTATCTTTATTGTATCCACTACAGATTATTTTTGTGTGTGGTTACCACGAGGCCTACATAAAAATTCTAGTTGTTAACAGTCTATTTTAAGTTGATAACAACTTAACTTCAAACACATACAAAAGTTGGCACTTTAACTCTCCTTCCCCTCACACATCATGTTATTGGTGTCACAACTTACATCTTTTCATATTATGTATTTATTAACAAATTATTGTGTCTACAGTTATTAATACCTATGTCTTTTAACTTATACTATAGTTAAAAGTAATACACACTTCCATTTCAGTTCTAGAGTATTCTGAACTTGACTATATTCTCACCTTTATGAAGAGTTTTATAATTTCATATGTTTTCATGTTGTTAGCACCCTGTCATTTCAACTTGAAGAACTCCCATTTGCATTTCCTGAAAGGCAGATCCAGTGGCGACAAACTTGCTTAGCTTTTCTTTGTGTAGGAAAGTTTTTATCTCTTCTATATTTCTGAAGGAGAGTTTGCTAGCTGCAGCATTCTTGGTTGGCAGATATTTTTAACACTTTGAATACATTATTCTACCCTTTATTAGCCTACTGTCTTCCACTATTGCTGTCTTCCTTTGTGACTTGATTTTTATAATGGTGTATTTTCATTCCTTTCTCTTTATCTTTAGTGTATCTACTATAGATTTTTTGTTCTTTGTGGTTGCCATGGGGCCTATATAAAAATTCTTGTAGTTGTTAACAGTCTATTTTAATTTGATAACAGCTAAACTTCAAACACATACAAAAATTTGACACTTTAACTCTCCTTCCCCTCACATTTCATGTTATTGCCTTCACGATATACATCTTTTATATTGTGTATTTAACACATTATATTGGTTATATATTATATATAATTTTCTTTCTTTTTTTTTTTTTTTTTTGAGACGGAGTCTCACTCTGTCACCCAGGCTGGAGTGCAGTGGCCGGATCTCAGCTCACTGCAAGCTCCGCCTCCCGGGTTCACGCCATTCTCCGGCCTCAGCCTCCCGAGTAGCTGGGACTACAGGCGCCCGCCACCTCGCCCGGCTAGTTTTTTGTATTTCTTAATAGAGACGGGGTTTCACCGTGTTAGCCAGGATGGTCTCGATCTCCTGACCTCGTGATCCGCCCGTCTCGGCCTCCCAAAGTGCTGGGATTACAGGCTTGAGCCACCGCGCCCGGCCATATTATATATAATTTTCAACAGTGGATGTATCATTTAGACAGAAAATCAGCAAAAACAAGAGAACTTGAACAACCGTATAGATCAAATAAACCTAAGAGAAATGCAAAGAACATCCCATTCATCTAATAGCAGAACACTCTTTCTTCTCAAGTGCACATAGAACATTGTCCAGGATAGATCATATGTTTAGGATTACATCAAACTAAAGTGTTTTCAAAGAAAAAGGAAAAAAAATGAAGAGAGTAAAGAGAACTTAGAATGGGAGAAAATATTTTCAAATCACACACTTAAAAGGGATTAATTTCCAAAATACATAAGGTGACTGCTGTAATATTTTCTGATAGTTTTATGGGGATTTTCTCTATGTGACTGATTACTCTTGCTGCTTTCAAAAAAAAAAGTTTCTCATTTCTTTCGCTTGTGAAAATTTGATTGTAATGTGTCTTGCTAAAGATCTCTTTATATTTAATCGATTTGGGGTCCCTTGGGGTTCATGGTTCTGCATGTTCATTTCCCTCTTCAGATTTGTAAAGATGTTTGTCATTATTTAAATAATTTTTCTTTCTTTTTCCCTGCTTCTTCTGAGACTTACATAATTTATATATTGGTTCACTTGATGGTGTCCCATAAGTCTTACAGATTTCTTCACTGTTTTTCACTTTAATTTTTTGCCCCATGACTGTAATTTTAAATAATCTATCTTTGAGCTCATTGATTCTTTCTTTTGCTTGAGCACGTCTGCTGTTGGAGCTCTCTATAAAATTTTTTAGTTAAGTAATTGTATTTTTTGGTTCCAAATTTTTTTTGTTTTTATGATTTCTATCTTGTTCTTGAAATCCCTATTTGCCCATATATTGTTTTCCTAATTTTGTTTTATTTATATTTGTTCTCTTATAGCTCACTGAGCTTCTCCAAGATGATTATTTTGAATTCTTTGTCAGGCAGATTGTACAACTCCATTTTAAAAAGTTGGTTACTAGTATTCTATTTGGTTTCTTTGGTGGTGTCATGTTTTCCAGATTATTTGTGAGGCTTATACTGTAGGTTGGTGTCTGTAGATTTGAAGAAGTAGGTACCAATTCCAGTCTTTATAGACTAGCTCTGGCAAGAATAGCTCCACACCAGTCAGCCTGCCAAGAGATTCTGAGTGGGCCCATGGGCACGATTACTGCTAGATTACTCAGGTCAGCCTGAATCAGAAGGTGAGTGAAACTGTTGACTTGGTACATAGGGGCAGCCTAAAGCCTGAGTTTACAGGATCTGATTGGCACTGGGGTGAGCCTCAAGCTTGAGTCTGCAGGAGCTTGCCTAGCCCTGGGGTGGCACTGGAACACCATACAGAAGTGTGTCATGGTGTGCCTAGGAGCTGGCTTAGAGCCTGGGGCTAGGGGGCTGTTCTGGTGCTTGAATGAGCCTGGAGCCTGAGGCCATGTGGGCCAGGCTGCACCTGGATCTGAAAGGGCTAGCTTGCTGCTGGGGCAGACTTGGACCTTAGGATAGTAGGGGCCAGGGTAGTACCAGGGTGGGCCCAGTACTCTCTTGCTTGACAGAAGCTTGACTAAAACACTGGCTGTAGATATGCTCCAGTTTTCTACACTTTATTTTTTCTTTGGCTCTCAACTACATTGAGGTTGTCTAATGTAAACTATTCTATATTGCCTCTCTCTAGATACAGGTCTGACTACTTATCTTTGCTGTTTGATTCCACCATAATATCTAAATTATTTCATCAGTGGTCCTCAAATTCCCTATTATTAGCCTTCAACCGCAGTCCACTCCTAGTTCTTCAACTGCTTTGGTTAGTTCTTCTTACTGTTATGCATCAATCTCTGAGTGATCCAATATGAGTGATGGCCTTATCATTGATAATAGACCTCCATTCAACATTTAACCCACCATAGTTCCTTTCCTGTCCCTGTTCTTTCAGTATTTAATGTTCTTTACTCTTTATAAAATAATTTTTTCAAGTAATGCTTACTTTTGTGATAATATTAACTAATATGACTTAATGACTCAACTTTTTTTTTTTGGAGAAGCATGGAAGTAACCCATGATGCATAATCAAACATTTTTAGTAATGTAAACAGAGAAATGTCAAAGGAACAGTAAAAAGAGAGAAGCAATTGAAGAAGCATTTGATTGTTTAGTAATATGTATAAAGGCATACTTTATTAATTGTAACACACACCCACATGTACACATAAATGTTGTATGTGTATGATCAAAGTTCCTAATCAATTATAATTTATGAGCTGTTTTCACTAATTAGGAGTGTGGACAAATTGTTTGGGATAAAATTCTGACCCACTTTTTTGTAATGTTTGGTCTTCCACAATTTAACCTTTCTTTCCAACCTCAGTTTTCTCATTTGTAAAATGGCTCTAATAAAACATTTTTCCTAAGGTTATTGTGAATATTCATTAAGATAGTCCACATGAAAGCACTTAACATAATCCCTAAGGCTTAGTATTATAACCAAACACCTCTCCAATAACTGTTAGTCATCTTTATTTATTAAAATAACTTTCATTCTATTTATCATTGAATATTACTTACATTTACTATTACTATTATATTGTAGTCTATTTATAAGTGATCCCTCAGGTTTTCTTCTAGACGGTAAAACTTAAATTTCTGTAGCTTTCACTCATATGCTTTCTATATGTCTTATTAAAATTATATTTGGAGACATCATTGACTTTTACATAACTAATATGGAGAGAGAAAGCCTGGGTATGGCACTCTAAGATTCTGTGATAATTATTATTATCACAAAACATAACATATACATATAGTAGAGATTTGTTAAAGTGCTGTGACTTGATTGACTTATTCCCTGTCTTGAGAGTTTCTAGTTTACAAAAAACAATAGTTATCATGCATAAAAGAAATGCAAATAACTGACCTCATACAGAAAAGATTTTAATTTTAAACAATTTATTTCTTAAGCTGAGTAGTAAATATGGAGGTATTATGTAATTATCTGTACTTCTGTGTTTACCTAAAATATTTCATATCAAATAAACTACTGTAAGTATTCAGAAATGTAGAGGCAGACTTGAGAACAGGTGAATTAATTTATAACATTTGTTTTTATAGACTGCAAAACTGTGCTTACTTATTTACATTAAAACTTGTTTGTGTACTATAATTTAAGGGGACTTTATGCTTTCTTTAACATAGGTGAGATATGCTTTAAATTTATTTATTTTGTGATCCATACTAAGTGCTGACTCACAGATATGTCTAATCTGAGAAATATATGTAATTTTCTATATTCTGTTATATATCTTATCTTTCTATGAGTGTATTTTCTCTTATTAAATATTCCATATTTCTTACAGCTTTGAAGCATGCTCTAGTTGTACTGAATTTTAATACTCATTCTACTAACTAGTATAGTATCATTTGCATACCTAATGAAGATGGTCATTCAGGTTATTGATTGAACCATTAAATCCCATTAAATGCAGGAATAATTGTGATAAAAAATCAATTGATATGTCATTCTAGGTTAACATAACCCATTGATATCAATTATTTACATATTCACTAGTGATAGCTACCCACCTTAATATGTATATATGGTCTATTATGCCTACTCAGGTAATGGATACATATATATCATCCAAAACAGAATCAAAAGCCTAACTATGATGTAAGAGATTAGAACCACAACATTTCCTTTGTATAAAATCAGCCATCAGTTCACCATAGAATTTAAGCAGTCTCGTAAAACTATTTCTCAAAAAAAAAAAAAAAAAAAAAAATCAAGCAGTCCTCTGAGATAAGACTCAATAATCTCACTTATTATCAACATTTTTAGGTGAAATAACTATGGCCCTGAGAGCATAATATGGTTTCGTTATACAGTTTTCATTTTTTGCGACTTTCCAATACAAATACACTTAAAACAATTTCGGGTTAGTTTCTAATGTTACATTATCTTTTTAATTTTGATGGTAATTAATTGGTTTCTCCATTACCTTTTCTTAACATTTTCCCAGGAATAGAAATTAATGGATAAAAAATTTTTCATCAATCTTCCAATAATATTGAATATGAAAATAATAGACTCATAACATTTTAGATGAGTTGTGAAGTATTCCAAATGTCAATAATTTATTTTTTTTCCTTGGAAAGTTTTAATAATTTACGTATTAAATATGTCATTCTGATTGATAAGATAGAGCCACAGTATTAATAGCCCAAATATTCCAGTCATGGAAACATTAATGAGAATCTGATGCTATCATTAGAATGACCAATGAACACAGCCACTGAACAAATCAGTCTTGTAGCCATCAACATGACCATTGATTGCATGGAGACTTAGCATGTGTTTGTCTTTCTTTTCTCATTAACACCTATATTTTCTAAATTAGTCACAAGTTTGTTTAAAAGACACAAAAGATTCAAAGCAGGCAGAATATTAGCTCACACATGTTATAAATCTCAGACGTTCTGAAAGGTCCTAAAGCCAGAATTGTTTTTGAGATTCTCAGTCCCACAGTTAAATGTGTTAAAACTAATACTAAAAATATTTCCCAAAAAATGAAGTAATGAAAAGAAGCAGACTTGGAAAATTTGAATAACTAGAAAGATATTTTTAGACCTAAAAAGTCATTTTTGGATCCCAATTTGCTCTAGAAAATGACAAATCTCCAATAAACCAGAAAACTATCCCACTTGATCTCGCTGAATTAACTCTGAGGCAATTCAAATCTTTCTAGAAAAAAATAGGGGTTTTTAAAATTTAAATAAACATATTCTGAAGAAACTCCAAAATAATACTGAGCAATATAAAAGAAGACTTGGATTATAGAGCTATATTATGTTCCTGGATGGAGAGATAATATTGTAAACACATCAGTCTAAACTCAGGTTGTTTTTAAAGTTTCTTGTAATACCAATCAAAATATCAGTGGGGATTTTGAAGGAAACTGGGAGAAAAAACCAAAATGATGTCAGAATCAATTTTGAATAACAAGCAAGAGTGAATCAACATTTTCATCAAGATCAAAGTTATCATGAATGGGAAGACTTATCCTGACAGATAAAAAAAAATATTCTTTTTGTTTCTTTTTGTTGTTGTTGCTTTGTTTTTTGAGATGGACTCTCACTCTGTTTCCCAGGCTAAAGTACAGTGGTGCAATCTTGGCTCACCGCAACTTCCATCTCTTGGATTCGAGCAATCCTCCTGCCTCAGTCTCCCAAAGAGCTGGGACTCCAGGCTTGAGCCACCACGCCCAGCTAAAGGAAAGTATATTCTTAATGTGTTATTATGAAAGCCTTGTGCTCCTTGCACCAAAACTGCAGAGAGCTCAAAAACCAAAATAGGCCAAGAACAGCTTCTGATGTATAAGCTTGTCAACAAATAATAAATTAAGCATTATAAATTAATGAGAAAGAGTGATAGTCAATAAATAGTGTGGCAAAAAATTATTAGCTACATGGCAAAAGGTAAGTGTCATCTTCACCTTACCTAATGTATATATGTGGGCCTACATATATCCAGATTTTTGAAGGGCATAAGTTATCACAATTCTGAGTCTCTCTTTAAGAAAAAGAAAACACTGTTACAAATACAAAATGAGTTATGAAAATGAATTTTAACTTAGGATGAGAAAAATCACAAACTTCAAAAAACGCAAACTTCAAAAAAGCTAATAGATTGCACAAATACCATAAAATCTGGAAAAAATTTATTTTAATTAAATACTTGTTTGGCAGTTCTATGATACTTTTCCCTGTACGTGTTTTGGCTACATGCTCTGATTACTTCTTCATAAAAACAGCAATTATATTTTTTAATATTGACAATTTAAAGAAGTTTCTTTCAGATTCTCAAATCAATATTAATACTGTCATGTAAATTTTTAGAACTATTGCCAATTTTGGGTAAACCTCTATCAAGTTTCTTTCCTATATGATCTGTAAGATCTGGAGAATTCCCACAGGCTAACCTCTGGCTTTATACATTTCAAGCCTTGATGCTCCCCAACTAATTACACACTTTCAGTGCTGAGTATCAGGGAACATATTCATAGTGCATTAGAAACTCTACCCATCCATCTTAGTGTCAGAACACCAGGAGTTTGGCACAGTGGAAACCATTCCTCCACTAGTAGGGCTAGCTATACATGAAGGTGGTCGTGAGCCATATAAAAGTATTCCACTAAACCCAAACTAAATGTATCCCCAACTCAATTTCTTCTTAGCTGAAACCCCAAATGCCTGCAGCTACCACAATGCTCCCTGCCATAAGGGGAAATGTTATCGAGGGAATATGTGGTGGAGGAGAAGAGAAATAAAGGGCAATCTGCAATGGAAAGAGAGAGTTGTGTTAACTGAGTGTGGTTAAAATGCCTTATTTCTGCAAATTAAAAAAAAAAAAAGTATAACCATGTGAGTCCAATTCTAAGGTCCTTTATTATGTTCATGGCAAATCTACCTCTGATTATCCCCACTTTGTAATTTAGGAAATAGAAGCTTGAAAAGTAAAGTAACTTATCCATGATCTCACAGTTTATAAATTGCAGAGCTGAGCTAGGAAGTCAAGGTTGAATGATTCCAAAGATAGTGCTCTAAAACACGAAGCTATACTTCTAACAAAAGTGAAAAGGAGTTAATATTCTTAGTATATGAAAAAGCTATTTTGAATCAGTACAAGATCACCCTATTTCAGTCCAAAAATGGACAATTTACTTAGAGGAAACAAACGAACAAATGGCTAATAAATTGTTTATAAAAATCGCACAACTTTAGAATGAATATATATTTTTATCAAATTTGAAAATAATCTTTAAATGATAATACACAGCACTGAAGGACAAAGGCATGTGCAACACCTCTGAGAATATAAATGTGTACAAGTTTCAGAAAATTAATTTATCAGTTTGGCAAAGTGTACTGATAGCCTTAAAAATGCTCATCCCATGTCACGCAGTCATTCTATTTCCAGGAAAATAAAATGAAATAAATACAGACAAAGCTTTATACACAAAGATATTACACTATTTATAAAGGAAGAAAAGAAACAACATAAAGGGAGTGGTTAAGTGAATTATGGGGTTATGATATAGAAAATGAAATATAGTATGTGCCATTAAATTATATTATTTCCATAATATGCAGAAATACAGAATGGCAAGTGAAGAAAGGAATTTTATGTATAATATATAATACAATATCAACTACATAAACACACACACACACATATAGACATGTAAGCGTAGATTTAGAGCTACTTATTCAGATTAGGAGCTATAACTTCAGAAATGACATTGTACCATTTTTACTTAAATTTAAAATGCAATGTTTCAAACAATTGTTTTATTTCACAATCTACAAAATAGAACATTTGTACCTACTTCTCTCCTTCTTGTCAGCAAGTTCAAGAATTGATGAGGGTATGTCTATATTGTGGTACTGAAAGCATATATTGTTTTCAAAGCATTCCATTTAATACAATTTGGAATAGGCATCTGATATCCTCAGCTTCATGCACGCCTCCCCCACTGTCGTTACAGTCCGCACAGCTGTAGCTGTCTGCCTGGTGGTCTCCCAGAGGTGACTGTGTTTCATTGCAAGGCTGTGTTAGTGAAACCCCTGGGCTCTTATGAGAGGAAAGGCACTATATAAATGCAAAACAGTCTATTTTATTCATGCTGTCATATAAATAGAGATCTACTTTATGCTAGCAGTTTTTCAAGGTAACTGGTTATTCTGAGTATCCAGCTTCTCATTCTCAGGGCCTCTATAATCTATTGGGCAAAAATTATTTTCCACCCCAGAACAACAGGTGCCTTTCTGGGTGTAGAAGAGTCATTGGAAATGTCACCTTAAGCCAGTACTAGTTCACAGAGGATGAGATGATTATCTAGATGGTTCAAACAATAGCTGCTTCCAGATGGCCCTGGCTCTTGCTGAAGCTGCGGTTGTCTAGCTGCAAGGACATAAAGAGCCCACTCTTTTCTACTGGTCTCGGCAATAGTCACCTTTCCTACTTCCACCTTTCACGCTTCACTAACATCGTGAAACAGACAGGCTGTGTAGTCAGGTTGACCTAGGTTTAAATCCTGGCTATGCATTTAAGAGCTCTCTGTTTTTGAGTCTAGCTCTTCATTTTCAAAATGAACGCATCTACCCATTAGTGATGTTACAGGATGATTAAATGAGGTATGGGTGAAAGTCATTTAGCACAATTGTAGGCACACAGTAGTTTGATACATGTTATCTATTATAGTCAGAGGTTCTGCTTCTCTAAATCAGCACCAAGCTGAGAAATGTGTTGAGGACATTATACTATGGGTAGGGGATAAGGGAGCAGCTCGAGGACAGGAGTTAAAGGACATTGTATCTGCCTCTTAAAGAATTTACAGGCTCTAAACATAGAAAAGTTAGTGCTAGATGCGACCTTAGAAACTATTTGTTCCACTCTGCTCATTTTTCAAATAAGGAAAGCTTATTAAAATAAAGCTAATAGGGCAGCATGGTTCTCTCTGACATGCTGTGAGCTTCAAAATGAATCAAATATACTTGACACATTTGGTCAAGAGATTATTTGGGTTATATGCCTCCCTTTTCTGTTTTTTCCTTCCCCCTTTAACATGCTACAATAAAATTGCACTGTGGTGATGAGAGGTGAAGCTGGCTGGGCTTCTGGGTCCGGTAGGGACTTATAGAACTTTTCTGTCTAGCTAAATGATTGTAAATGCACCAATCAGCACTCTGTGTCTAGCTAAAGATTTGTAAACGCACCAATCAGTGCTCTGTCAAAATGGACCAATCAACTCTCTGTAAAATGGGCCAATCAGTAGGATGCAGGTGGAGCCAGATAAGGGAATAAAAGCAGGCCACCCGGACTAGCACTGGCAAGTCCGCAAGTCGCTTGGGTTCCCTTTTAAGGTGTAGAAGGGTTGTTCTTTCACCCTTGGCAATAAATCTTGCTGCTGGTCACACTTTGGGTCTGTGCCACCTTTAAGAGCTGTAACACTCACCACAAAGGTCTGCAGCTTCACCTCTGAAGTCAGCGAGACCATGAACCCACCAGAAGGAAGAAACTCCAGATACATCTGAACATCTGAAGGAATAAACTCTGGACACACCATCTTCTAAGAACTGTAACACTCACTGCGAGGGTCCCCGGCTTCATTCTTGAAGTCAGGGAGACCAAGAACCCACCAATTCCAGACACAGGGAGACCCACATTCTTTTCATAATATGCTACCTTTTGGTCTCCAATCATCATCATTGTATAATCTCACCTGTTATCTTGATCAGCCTCCTATTGTACTTTTAGCATTAAATCTCAACCAAGTAACCTATGTTCCTCAGGTGTTTAGTAGAATCACATGTTTAGTTTTGTCTCACCTTGCCTTTCTAAATGTTGATCCTCTTAAGAGTAAAGATGTGTTTGGAGAAACAATTTTAAGCATACAGGCCAAATGGCAAAGGAACAGAGTGAGTGGTTTTTCCATTTGTATTATACTCTGCTGCGGCATTGACTCCAACCCTCCCCAAATCGAATTGAAATTGGGCATCAATATCCCTGCCTGCTCTCCCTCAGTATTCTTTTTTTTTTTTTTTTTTTTTTTTTGAGACGGAGTGTCACTCTGTCTCCCAAGCTGGAGTGCAATGGGACGATCTCGGCTCACTGCAGGCTCCATCTCCTGGGTTCACGCCATTCTCCTGCCTCAGCCTCCTGAGTAGCTGAGACTACAGGCGCCTGCCACCACGACTGGCTAATTTCTTTTTGTATTCTTAGTAGAGATGGGGTTTCACTGTGTTAGCCAGGATGGTCTCAATCTCCTGACCTCATGATCTGTCAGCCTCCTACTCCCCAAGTGCTGGGATTACAGGCGTGAGCCACTGCGCCTGGCCCCCACTCCGTATTATTTTATTTTATAGAGCTATAATTGAAACTTTAAGAGAAAGAAGTTCTTCCCCTCTGTCTCAACTCTGTAGAGGGGAAATTAACCCCTCCCTCTCATGCCTCCATGTCCACTCATCCCTATCCTAGCTCCTTTTTTAAAAAAAAATGAGGAGTTAAGAATATGGCTGCACAGAGCTTAGGACATTCTTTAGTCCTGCTGTTTCTAGTAAGATCATCTTCTCTGTAGCCCAGGCATCTTAATTTTTTTATACCACATACTCCTTTGACAGACTCAGGAAGCCTATAGAGCCTTTTGCTGTATAGTGCTTTGAAATGCAAGACATAAAATTCATAAATTACAAAGAAAACTAATTATATTGAAGTAGTTAGCAAATTATGAAAAAATTGTGATGTAGGACCATATGTGCCTTTATTAACATATTAAATAAGATCTAGTGGTGGGTCTAATAACCACCATAATCTCAAAGCAGCGATGAGCACAAATGTTGTTCCTAGACAGCTGCAACAACTGTAATGTGGTATGAAAATGTCTATGATTTCTATTGATGACAGCCGTAAGCTGTGATTTCTTTCCTACATTCATAATGGAAGAAAATGCTAAATTCTAGTTAGTAGTCAGAAAAAATGAACATGTAATCGTTTCCCATTTACATTCAGGAACCCAGTGAATTCTGCCCAAGGATCTCTTTGGCCAGGTTAAGAACCCCAGCTGAGCTTCCCACCATAGACCTCAGTAGGCCTGACCCAGGTTAGACATTCCATCCAGCACCACCTTTTCCTTTCCTGAAGGCAGAACTAAGGAGCTAATTTGCGGCTACTCTTGGTGATGGGCTATTTCTTCTCTCCATGTCTTGCTTCAAGAATATCTAGATAGGAAGGTCTAAAGCTTTTAATTTTGGTCAGGGGGAAACAAATGTACTTTACCAGTTAGGAAATGTTTTCTATTGTAGCAAGTTCTCTCTTCTACTACCCAAAGTCTTCACTTCAGATATTTACATAATTATGTGTTTAATAATTTAATGTAATCTGATTCTAATTCTCTCTGTAGATACATAGAGTGATAGATAGATATAAATAGAAAGAGGCATAGTGCGTGTATATATAAATATAGACATACATATATATATTTTGTATTTTTCATCCTTTAAAATTTGGAGATGACCCTGAGGCTTTTTCCATAAAAAGAACTTTACTAGAAGAAAAGCTCCATGAGGGCAGGGACTATGTTTTGTTCACTGCTGCTTCCACAGCAATTAGGAGTGTCTGGTCCTACTTAAATATTTATTGAGTATATAGCTGAAAGGTATTCTGTAAGTACAAGTGGGCTTCTGAGGATTTTGGGGTTTACATGAAACCAGTGTTAAAAGAGAAAGCCAAGTATCCCAGAAGTAGTCTTAATAAAATCAATACCAAGCCTTAACTTTTCACCTTAAGCAAATAAACAGATACATACATACTTAATAACAACCAAGCCATAGTGTCATGAAATAGCAAAAGATTTTGTTTTACTTTTAAGTCAAAATGAAAGGTTTGTATTGCTATCGTAATGATCAAGAAGACATGAAACAAAACTTACAACTAAGGAAGTGGAAGTAAATCTAACTACCAGTACCAGTACAGAGGAAATCGAACAAAGTAAATGGAAATTCTTTACTGAACTCTGTGAACACTGGTAGAGTGGCTGTACCACCATGGGTGACTGGTACAGATGTGCTGAATAAATGAATGAGTGAGCTAACAATTCTATACTAGGTAACTTCTTCCTCACCTCAACCTTCCAACACTGCACAGAGATGCTAGACTTTATACAAGTTGAGTAAAATAATCTAAAATATGAGTATTTCACTGGGAGAAGGATTATAGAGAATAAGGGAGGAACTAGTGGTCATACAAATGTGACTTCTAGTCAACCACAAAAAACTAGGTGGTGCCAGAGCTAGCTCAGGTTCTGATATGATAAGATGGAGAAAGATGCACAGGAGTGAGAAGTCCATAAGGAATGTAGAGGGACTTTGCTCATGCACGTTGCCCAATTGTAGCATTGAAGTCTTAGAGTCCCGGAATTTATTTAGATGCTATGTAATATATTTCATATTCTAACAGAAGATTTCTCAAGCATGCCTAGCAAATGCTCATACAATCTCCCTTAGAATGTCTCCAGTGATACAGATCATACCACTTTTTAAACTGGGCAGCTCAATTGGTAACAGACATAATTTCGTAAAGCTTCATTTTTATAATGTTTGAAGTGTACCACCTTACAATTCCACCCAACACTGAGCACAATGCCTATACAGAAAAACCATTCACCAATTTTTTTTGTTGTTGTTGAATTAACAGTCTCATTTTTCCCTTTGTGTGGGGGGACTCCACTTACTTGCAGATGATGGACTTTTTTCTCAAAAGAAGAGGGTAATTAGGAGCAGTGCCATAGGAGATAAGAGTTCAATATTTCATGATCACAGTTCCATTTATTTATTTAACAGATACGTTTTTCAGCCTTTTAAAACAATACCTTCTTGGTAATACTAGGTGAGAAAAGAGGATGTATGAAAGCAATACAACTCTTTAAAGAATATCATCCACTTCCAGGGACATCACTCTAAAAACATTCCCTTCCACAGAAAAACTTTACAAAATCTATCAATAGTCATAGTTTGCCCAGTCATCAGCCTTTACCATGGGTGCTGAGGTTTATCAGTTTTACCGTTGGTATTCCAACCTAGACCAAGACACTCAGGAGGTGTGATGTAATCTCATCAGAATACAATGAATCCCTCATAATATTGGATATAAACTAGGAGTTCCACTGACACATTAACTGAAACATTTTCCCAACAATTTCATCACACACTGAGTTTGCAATTGTATAAAAGTAGAGTTTCACGTTTAATCTGTGTCTATTTTTCAGCCAGGTCTTTCCTATAAATTCACCCTTTTACTTTAAATGCAGAACTTAGTAACTACTCCTATTAAAATTTTTATTTTGTTGGTTTCAGTGTAATAGGTCAACTTTTTAAGAGCTTCTATATTTTCATTCTCCTTCCGTTTTTCTTAATCTAGCTCAGACGTTAAAGTATCTCTACGCTCTGATTTTTGATTCCCTCCTTCTTTTGCCAGTATTGCACCTGCCTTTCTCAAACCTCCGTTAACTCTCTTTTAAATTAAATCTTTTGCACTTCTACATGCTTTCACTGAAATTGGGTTCGATGATAATCACTTAATTTTCAAATCAAAGGCATTTTAAGTTTTTATCCTATTGAATCTTTTCTTGGTATTTAGTGATGTTGATCATCTTTTATTTGTGAAAATCTCTCTTTCCCTAAATTTTGTTACATTATATTTGCTTATGATTCACCTTGTACCATATTCTCTTTGATCTTCTTTTCTCTTTAAGTATCATTGTACCTCATGCTTTCACATTTATTCTCCCTTTACTCAGTTACTTTCGTGTCTTCAAAGGTATGTCACCACTCTTAGTCTAGATTTCTTTCCTTAGCTGCTGGACATATATTTTCCACTGACTGCTGGAAAATTAAATCTCTACACCCTTAAACACCCTAAACTCAATATTTTCAAAATTTTTAATTTTAGCCAGCAAGATTCTCTGCCTTCTTTTCTATGAAATTCATCCTCTACATCACTGTCCAACAGATACCAAGCACAGACATTATCAGGTCAATTATATTATTACAGAATGCTTTCTACATTTCTTTAGCTTGCTCTGTAAGACTTCACAACACAGTGTGTATATTGACTTCACTATATGCAGACTCAACTCTAAGTGCTTTATTTATATTAACTCATTAAATTCAACAACCCTATAAAGTAGGAACTATTACCACCATTTTAGAAATGAGGAAATGTGTGCAACAAGGAAATGACTTGCTAAAAATCAATAGCTGTAAGTGTGGGAGCCAGGACCCAGACCCAAGGGGTCTGGCTCCAGGATCTATTATTTTGACTACCATACAATATTGCTTTTCACAAGGTGGCCTCCTTAGGTTTTCAGATTTAGCTTGCCGTAATTCTGCACCACACTTATTGTTTTTCAGAAACAAAATATCTTGCTGTTTCTCCCAACCTCTGTGTCTTTCCAGGACTCTATGCCTCAATTTTAGTGTTACTGGGGCCAGAATGCATTTCTATCTCTCTTTATTCTTGGTATCTTTGGGGTCTTATGAACAGAATAGGGAAAGGTAAGAAGCTAACCAAGATTGTGTCTTCAGGTGAGGTGTAGTCTCACTTAATTCCTCGAGGAGGTCTGGATTGCTTCATTTTGAGGAGAGCAGAATTTTATACCTCTGCACCTGTCACTTACTGCCTATATACATGGGATAAGGTGATGGGGACTGTTGTAACTCTCAGGCATCTCCAGTTAAGACAACTTCAATCATCCGAGGGCAATCAACTGTCTAATTGCCTCTGCTAATAAAAATTGAAATTGATCTAAGCTTAGTTTTACTTAGAACAAAATGGAATATAAATTATTAATAGGTTGATTATTTGTTCATGCTTCCATATCAAGATAAAAATTGTAGATATCTCTTGAATTCAGGGTTTTACATAAATAACAACAACAAAACAACACAATTAGCTAATCAAGTCAGATTCTAGCACAATACCTCTCACTTAATAGGTGTGTAATAAAGAGGTGACAGAGAAATAAATGACAAGTGAAGCTGTATTTACTGTATATTACACCTTTTGGGTTCCAATGTAATATTTTTCCTAATGCCAAAAAGCAACACATACTTTATGCAATTTCAAAAGCAAAACATTAAAAACCATTAAGACATATACAGAAGGCAGAATGTATTTTTAATCTAAAAATTAAGGTATGTCTATGTTCACAATTTGATATATGTCCATATACTATACTATGGTTGATCTTAGCCAAAAGGCAGAGAAACAATGTCCATATAATATATATGCACATATACATATACATAGATTGTTACATAAATAGAAATACTTTATATATAATTTTCTAGTTTTTTTCTCTAACAGCATAGTAGTAAGAATCATATACTATTCACCCCTACCCCCAACAGATCTACTAGTTGTACATAAACTATTTATTTAAAAATTTATCACTTTTACTAATGACTTGAAATACCACTGTTAGTATATATTAACTACCCATTTGTATTTGGATTTATTTTTGCACCCTTTATCTTAGTCTCCTAATTTACCCATTATATAAACCAGTACTAAACAAGTTTTAGTAACAATGACTTTTTTTTAAATTGCCCAAATACAGACTGGAGAACTTTTGATAGATTATAGGTTTAGTCCACACCTCCATTCTCTTCTTTTTTAGAAATTTCTCATACAAATTTCTCATCTATCCACAAATGATAATCTTAAAGATATTTCTATTGAAATTGCAATAAATTTCAGATTATTGAATAGAGAAGAGACAACTAACATATTTAAAACAATATGTATTTCTATTTTGAAAGTGTATCTTTTCATTGTACTTTAAGTTCTGGGATACAGATGCTGGATGTGCAGGCTTGTTACATAGGTATACGTGTGCCATGGTGGTTTGCTGCACCTATCAACCCATCATCTAGGTTTTAAGCCCTGAATGCATTAGGTATTTGTCCTAATGCTCTCCCTATCCTTGACACCCCTGCCCGAACAGGCCCTGGTGTGTGCTGTTCCCCAGTGTCCACGTTTTCATTTTCTCATTGTTCAACTCTCACCTATGAGTGAGAACATGTGGTGTTTGGTTTTCTGTTCTTGTGTTAGTTTGCTGAGAATGATGGTTTCCAGCTTCATCCATGCCCAGGCAAAGGACATGAACTCATTCTTTTTAATGTCTGCATAGTATTTCATGGTATATATGTGTCACATTTTCTTTATCCAGTCCACCATTGATGGGCATTTGGGTCCGTTCCAAGTAAAAGTGTATCTTTTTTAAAAAACAAGAGATCAATTTCTGTTCCCAGATCAGGAGGAGGAAGGTTACATTTCTCTTAATACGGGTCCTAAATGTTCCTTAAGAGGCCTAACTTTCAGTATTTTATCATTTGTGTTTTTATTGAAAATGATATCTTTACTTCTTTTTTCTCTTTGATGTATATTTTATTTATTTATTTTTATTATTATACTTTAAGTTCTAGGGTACATGTGCACAACGTGCAGGTTTGTTACATATGTATACATGTGCCATGTTGGTGTGCTGCACCCATTAACTCGTCATTTACATTAAGTATATCTCCTAATGCTGTCCCTCCCCACTCCCCCCACTCCATGACAGGCCCCAGTGTGTGATGTTCCCCACCCTGTGTCCAAGTGTTCTCATTGTTCAATTCCTACCTATGAGTGAGAACATGCAGTGTTTGCTTTTCTGTCCTTGCGATAGTTTGCTCAGAATGATGGTTTCTAGCTTCATCCATATCCTTATAAAGGACATGAACTCATCCTTTTTTATGGCTGCATAGTATTCCATCGTGTATATGTGCCACATTTTCTTAATCTAGTCTATCATTGATGGACATTGGGTTGATTCCAAGTCTTTGTTATTGTGAATAGTGCCACAATAAACATACGTGTGCATGTGTCTTTATAGCAGCATGATTTATAATCCTCTGGGTATATGCCCAGTAATGAGATGGCTGGGTCAAATAGTATTTCTAGTTCTAGATCCTTGAGGAATCGCCACACTGTCTTCCACAATGGTTGAACTAGTTTACATTCCCACCAACAGCATAAAAGCATTCCTATTTCTCCACATCCTCTCCAGCACCTGTTGTTTCCTGACTTTTTAATGATCGCCATTCTAACTGGTGTGAGATGGTATCTCCTTGTAGTTTTGATTTGCATTTCTCTGATGGCCAGTGATGATGAGCCTTTCTTCATGTGTCTCTTGGCTGCATAAATGTCTTCTTTTGAGAAGTGTCTGTTCATATTCTCTGCCCACTTTTTGATGGGGTTGTTTCATTTTTTCTTATAAATCTGTTTAAGTTCTTTGTAGATTCTGGATATTAGCCCTTTGTCAGATGCGTAGATTGTAAAAATTTTCTCCCATTCTGTAGGATGCCTGTTCACTCTGATGGTAGTTTGTTTTGCCGTGCAGAAGCTCTTTAGTTTAATTAGATCCCATTTGTCAATTTTGGCTTTTGTTGCCATTGCTTTTGGTGTTTGAGTCATGAAGTCCTTGCCCATGTCTATGTCCTAAATGGTATTGCCTAGGTTTTCTTCTAGGGTTTTTATGGTTTTAGGTCGAACATTTAAGTCTTTAATCCATCTTGAATTAATTTTGTATAAGGTGTAAGGAAGGGATCCAGTTTCAGCTTTCTACATATGGCTAGCCAGTTTTCCCAGCACCATTTATTAAATAGGGAACCCTTTCCCCATTTCTTGTTTTTGTCAGGTTTGTCAAAGATCAGATGGCTGTAGATATGTGGTATTATTTCTGAGGGCTCTATTCTGTTCCATTGGTCTATATTTCTGTTTTGGTACCAGGTTTATGTCTGCTTGGTGCAGAGTTGAGGTCAAGTCCTGGATATCTTTGTTAACTTTCTGTCCACTGATCTGTCTAATGTTGACAGTGGGGTGTTGAAGTCTCCCATTATTATTGTGTGGGAGTCTAAGTCTCTTTGTAGGTCTCTAAGGACTTGCTTTATGAATCTGGGTGCTCCTGTATTGGGTGCATATATATTTAGGATAGTTAGCTCTTCCTGTTGAATTGATCCCTTTATCATTATGTGATGGCCTTCTTTGTCTCTTTTGATCTTTGATGGTTTAATGTCTGTTTTATCAGAGACTAGGATTGCAACCCCTGCTTTTTTTTACTTTCCATTTGCTTGGTAGATCTTCCTCTATCCTTTTATTTTGAGCCTATGTGTGTCTCTGCATGTAAGATGGGTCTCCTGAATACAGCACACTGATGGGTCTTGACTCTTTATCTAATTTGCCAGTCTGTGTCTTTTAACTGGGGAATTTAGCCCATTTATATTTAAGGTTAATATTGTTATGTGTGAATTTGATCCTGTCATTATTATGTTAGCTGGTTATTTTGCTTGTTCTTGATGCAGTTTCTTCCTAGCATCAATGGTCTTTACAATTTGGCATGTTTTTGCAGTGGCTGGTACAGGTTGTTCCTTTCCATGTTTAGTGCTTCCTTCAGGAGCTCTTGTAAGGCAGTCCTGGTGGTGACAAAATCTCTCAGAATTTGTTTTTCTGTAAAGGATTTTATTTCTCCTTCACTTATGAAGCCTAGTTGAGGTGGATATGAAATTCTGAGTTGAAAATTCTTTTCTTTAAGAATGTTGAATATTGGCCCCCACTCTCTTCTGCCTTGTACGGTTTCTGCCAAGAGATCTGCTGTTAGTCTGATGGGCTTCCCTTTGTTGGTAACCTGACCTTTCTCTCTGGCTGCCCTTAACATTTGACTTTGGTGAATCTGACAATTATATGTCTTGGAGTTGCTCTTCTTGAGGAGTATCTTTGTGGTGTTCTCTGTATTTCCTGAATTTGAATGTTGGCCTGCCTCGCTAGGTTGGGGAAGTTCTCCTGGATAATATCCTGCAGAGTGTTTTCCAACTTGGCTTCATTCTCCCCATCACTTTCAGGTACACCAATCAGATGTAGATTTGGTCTTTTCACATAGTCTCATATTTCTTGGAGGCTCTGTTCATTTATTTGTACTCTTTTTTCTAAACTTCTCTTCTCACTTCATTTCATTCATTTTATCTTCAATCACTGATACCCTTTCTTCCACTTGATCAAATTGGCTACTGAAGCTTGTGCATGCATCATGTAGTTCTCATGCCATGGTTTTCATTTAAGGACTTCTCTACACCATTTATTCTAGTTAGCCATTCATCTAATCTTTTTTCAAGGTTTTTGGATTCTTTGCGATGGGTTTGAACATCCTCCTTTAGCTTGGAGAAGTTTGTTATTACTGATCATCTGAAGCCTTCTTCTCTCAACTCATCAAAGTCATTCTCTGTCCAGTTTTGTTCCATTGCTGGTGAGGAGCTGCGTTCCTTTGGAGGAGAAGAGGCGCTCTGATTTTTAGAATTTTCAGCTTTTCTGCTCTGGTTTCTCCCCACCTTTTTGGTTTTATCTACCTTTGGTCTTTGATGATGGTGAAGTACAGATGGGGTTTTGGTGTGGATATCCTTTCTGTTTGTTAGTTTTCCTTCTAACAGTCAGGACCCTCAGCTGCAGGTCTGTTGGAGTTTGCTGGAGGTCCACTCCAGACACTGTTTGCCTGGGTATCACCAGCGGAGGCTGCAGAACAGCAAATATTGCAGAATGGCAGATGTTGCTGCCTGGTCCTTCCTCTGGAAACTTCATGTCAGAGGGGCACCTGGCTATATAAGGTGTCATTTGGCCCCTACTGGGAGGTGTCTCCCAGTTAGGCTACTCACAGGTCAGGGACCCACTTGAGGAGGCGGTCTGTCCATTCTCAGATCTCAAACTCTGTGCTGGGAGAACCACTACTCTCTTCAAAGCTCTCATACAGGGATGTTTAAATCTGCAGAAGTTTCTGCTGCCTTTTGTTCAGCTATGCCCTGCCCCCAGAGGTGGAGTCTACAGAGGCAGGCAGGCCTCCTTGAGCTGTGGTGGGCTCCACCCAGTTTGAGCTTCCCAGTGCTTTGTTTACCTTCTCAAGCCTCAGCAATGGCATACACCCCCCTAGCCTCTCTGCTGCCTTGCAGTTCAATCTCAGACTGCTGTGCTAGCAGTGAGTGAGGTTCCATGGGTGTGCGACCCTCCGAGCCAGGCGTGGGATATAATCTCCTGCTGTACCATTTGCTAAGACCGTTGAAAAGGTGCAGTATTAGTATTAGTAAAAGGGAGTGTCCCGATTTTCCAGGTACTGTCATGGATTCCCTTTGCTAGGAAAGGCAATTCCCCGATCCCTTGTGCTTCCTGGGTGAGCGATGCCCTGCCCTGCTCCATGGGCTGCACCCACTGTCTGACAAGCCCCAGTGAGATGAATCCGGTACCTCAGTTGGAAATGCAGAAATCACCCATCTTCTGTGTTGTTCATGCTGGGAGCTGCAGACTGGAGTTGTTCCTATTCGGCCATCTTGGAACCTCCCGAAAATGGTATCTTTTCTTCTATGTGATTGTTATTAGCATTCAAGAAAGTTCTTCAATTTTGAGTATTAATTTTGTACTCTATCATTTGTTTAAACTCTCATAAATTCTATTTGTTTCCTTTTGAGCCTTTCACAAATACAATCTTAAGTCTATACCATAATTTTGTCTCCTTAAGTTTTATATCTTTTCTTTTATCTAATTTATTGACAAGTACATCTAATTTTTGAATTGTTTAAAAATATAATAGTAAATATGGTAATATAGTTGTCTTATGTATGGTTAATTTTAAGGAAGATGTTACTGGCATTCTTTATTAAACCTCATATTAGATCCTAATTAAAATATATGAATATACATGTGTATGAAGAGATAAAGGAGAAGGAGCAAGAGAAGATGAGAGGTGTGATTTTTTAAAAATTATGAAGCTTTCATAACATTCAATGACATATTTCACCAACATCTTTTGTTGTATTTGGCTTTATAGTATACACTTTTATTGTTAGATTTACTAACATTGAACAAACCGTATATGTTCCTATGATTGACCTGATTAAGATCACTGCTTTAGATGAGTCTCTTTTACCCTTCATACGGGTGGGCTTTCCTTTTTATTAATCTCTAAAGTAATTTTTAATATGTACATCCAATTAACATTTATATGATAGAGAGGTTTGGTCTTATTCTGCCACTGTGTTTTTAGGTTTTAAAGTCCTGCTCTTATTTCTCTACAACATGCTATGCGTTTTCTGTGATTTGTATGTTTGTGATTTTATTTTGGGCAATTTGGGGGTTTGTTGTCTTTTTATTTATTCTAGATATGAGCTCTGCAACTTGAGATAATGTCCTCAAACCTCTATTACTTGAGATATAATCTTTAAACAATTAGAATACAAGGTATTTGTACACTGATATTTCCATTTATCATTCACATTCCTCCCTGCACCACTCAATTCTCAGTTCTTCTAATGGTCATCCTTATTTATTACAGTAATATACTTGAACAGTGATTATTTGATTCATCCACTTTTAATGGTGTATGTTAGCACTTCTGCTCTGAAAATGAAAACATTTACTTATTTCTACAATTTTCAGTTCTCCACTATAACAAAATTTGGCATACTTACTTTTATTTTTATTTATGTACCATTATACTTTCAATGGTTTAGCCTTAGTCCCATATTAATTTTAACACCTTAACTATTTCCAGGATTTCCCTATTGATTGTTCAGATGTCTTAAATTTTCTTATGCTCATTTTAAAGTGCTCATGACTACTAATTTATAGGCTTTCTCATGCTTAAAATAACTATTTCTTGCCTTAGTTGAGATGACTTCTGGCTGTTTCTCTCTCTTAGAATTCTACAGACATTATTCCACTGACTTCTAGTGCTAAATTTTGCTGTGGTTAAGTCTGATGCTAGTCTGATTCTTAATAAGTGATAATTTGGGCAGAGGGGTGAGACAGTGCCTATATCAAATAGTTCCCCCTCTATTACAGATATATAGTAACTTTGCCAGATTGTGTCTTGGTGTTTATAACTGTATACCTTAAGACACTGTAAGTCCAGTATTTCAACTATTTCATGATTTTTTCTATTATAACTTTGAACTTTTATAGTTTCATTTGTCCTGTTAACTTTCTAAGGGACACCAGTGATGTACCTATTAGATCTTTATATAAATCTCATGTCTATTATTTTTCTCTTACTCATTTCCATTTATGTGTTTGCTTTTCTCAATCCTATTTCCCATGTTCTTTACTGTTGTTTCAGGAGTATCTATTTCCTTTTTTTTTTTTTTTTTTCCTGCTACTAATATGACTTTCATTTACAAAATGTTTCCACTTTTATTTGATTCCTGAATTCTCTTACCTCAATTTTTGTCATATTCTTTTGTCTTATTATTTCTTCTTTAAGCTCTCGTATCCTTTTTTAAAAAAACTGTCGTGTCAAGAGGTCATTTTCTCTTTGATTTTCTTAGTTTCCTTGGATGTGTTAACCTATGGTTGTCTGCTTCATAATATAATGTGTATACCTTATATTCTGCATTTTAGTGAAGATTTTTTTTTTTACCTTTGTTTCTTATAGTGTCTGGTGGGGACTATGTCTGTTGTTTTCTTGTTATCAGTTTGAATGGGGACCATTTATTCATATAGTAAACTATTTGTTGATATATCATATAATTAGAGGAGAACAGAACTGAGTTGGGCTAAGAGACAGCTTTGATGTTAGTCTCTTCCTTACCAAAGCAATCTCTTCCTTACCAAATGACCAATTGTCTTTGTTTAACTGCTCTAACAATGTACCATACAATGGGTGGCTTATAAGAAACAGAAATTTATTTCTCACAATTCTGGAGGATAAGTCTGAGATTAGGTGCCAGCATGGTGGGGTTCTGGTGAGGGTTCTCTTCTGGTTGCACTACCAGTTTTTTTGTGTAACTTCATATGGCAGAAAGATGGCAAGAGAGCTCTCTGGGGTCCCTTTAAAATGACACTAATTCCATTTATGAGGGTTTACCCTCATGACCTAATTATCTCCCAAAGCTCCCACCTCCAAGTACCATCACACTGGGGATGAGGATTTCAAAATATGAATTTGGGGGGACATAAACATTCAGTCTATTGTACCAATACTCCATAAATGTGCCTTTGCTCTGAGCTAGCAGGATGCTCTGGATTTGAAATCAGAACAGACAGCTCTGAATTCTGGTGTCAGCTCTTCTTAACTCTATAACTTTGGTAGGTTACTTTAACTCTCTGAAACTTATGATCTGAATTTTAAAAATTTGTGTAATAACACCCACTTCACAAGGTTCTATTGAGGATTACAGATAATTCATGTAAAGCACTTAGTACAGTGTATGCTACATAGCAGGTGCTTAATAGTATTTATTGTTAGATCAAAACCCCATTTAGTCTTTGGTGTAAATATTTAGTAATTTAACATTACAATAGACCTAGTAATCCCATTACTGAGTATATATCCAAAGAAATATAAATTATTCTACCATAAAGATACATGCACATATGTTTATTGCAGCACTATTTACAATAGCAAAGAAATTTGAATCAACCTAAATGCCCATCAATAGTAGACTGGATAAAGAAAATGTAGTACATATACACTATGGCATATTATGCAGCCATAAAAAAGAATGAGATCATGTCTTTTGCAGGAACATGGATGGAGCTGGAGGCCATTATCCTTAGCAAACAAATGCAGAAATAGAAAACCAAATACTGCATGTTCTCACTATGGGAGCTGAATGATGAGGACACATGGACACATAGAAAGGAACAACAGACACTGGGGCCTACTTGAAAGTGGATGGTGGGAGGATCAGGAAAAATAACTATTGGGTACCAGGCTTAATACCTGGGTGACAAAATAGTCTATACAACAAACCCCCACGACATTAGTTTACCTTTATAACAAAATTGCACATGTAACCCTGAACTGAAAATAAAAGTTAGAAATAAAATAAGCTTAGCATCTGCAAGACTGACTGCCATCCACTATTTCTCCTTCACTCTGTCACGGCATGTGTCAGTTTCCTATTGCTGCTATGCCAAATTACTACAAATTTAGTTGCTTAAACAAACATATATTTATTAACTTACAGTTCAGGAGGTCAGAAGTCCAAAACAGGTCTCCCTGGGTTAAAATCAAGGTGTCGACAGGACTGCGTTCCTTTCTAGGGCATGTAGGAGAAAAATCCATTTTCTTGTCTTTCTAGCTTCTCTAAGTTGCCTGCATTCCTTGGCTGTGGTCCCTTCCATCTTCAAAGCCAGCAATGGACAATAGAGTCTTTTTCTTAATGCTTTCTGGTTCTGACTCTTTTGCCTCCCTCTTTCCCATGTAAGGACCCATGTGATTACAGTGGGCCTGCCTTCATAATCCAGAATAATCTTCCTATCTCAAGGTCAGTTGATTAGCAACTTTAATTTCACCTGCAATCTTAACTCCCTCTCACCATATAACCTAGCATGTTCACAGGTTCCAAGGATTAGGACATAAACATCTTTTCAAGGCCATTGCCCCATAGCAATAGCCTGCTTTCTGCAAAAATGATGTATATTTTTAAATCAAGCCCATCCCTTTTTTGTCTGTAGTGTCAGACAAGGTTGTTTGAGAATCCCTCCACATCCCTAGACTTGCATCTCAAACTAAGAGCCATACATTTTTGCCCTTTAGTATGTCTAATCTTGTTTTGGAGAAGTTTGCACAGGGCTCAAATTCTATAGGGAATGAATCTGTTCTCGGTTTCCACCTTTGACTAGGTCTGTTTTTCACAGGCCCCAGATACTCTTTTTCATAGCTTTGAGGTGTGAATGCTCTCTAGAATGATTGAAGATAGAGTTTTCTGCTTTAATTATTCCATTTTTAGTTTATTTTAGGAAGGCAAGCAAATGTACTTTTACTTTGCCATCTTCACCAGATATATCCATCTGCTTTTTATGTCATGTGTATTAGAAATTCCTTGACGTGTCTATATGTACAACGTCCTTTCCTACCTTCCAACTCAAATGCAGGTTTTTCTCTAACATTATACTGCCTTGGTCATTTCAAAAGGTTCAATATCCTATTCAAGAGATTACATATCCAAGTTCAAAGTATCACATTACCTGAACACTCACCCACTTGATTGCATATTTTATAAACTGTTACCACATTTCTTCTCTGCCTCTGTGTGTGTGTGTGTGTGTGTGTGTGTATATATATGTATTTTTAAATAAATATATATATTTATAAACATATGTGTGCGTGTGTATGCGTGTGTGTGTGTTTCTTGCTCTTTTTACTTTCTAGAAAGGAGTGACAGCTTAATCCAATTTTATGTGAACGAACTGTGATCCTATAAATAATTGTAACCACCGTTTTGAACTGAATGGTGGGCTGATTGCTAAGAAATTTAGATATTGGAGCTTGGAAAGACTTCAGAAATTGTCCTCAGCTTCTCTAATCATTCATTGCATTCACAGATCTGGTAACAGTAATTACTTAATATTAAATATTTTGTGCTCAATACGTTACAAGAATCTAAAGCAAAAGTGTGTTTGGGAAGTAAATTATCCCCTAAATAGATGACCCTGAAGCCTCATGAACTAACTGTACCTTCCTCACTTATTAATAAGCATCATTTCCAGGCAACCAAGATGTATTGAGTTGGGAGTCCCTAAGTGTGAGAGGGTCCAGAAATAGCTTTGACTTTTCCTTTTTTTAATTTACCTTGTGGGGCTATGGGGAATGAGCAATCCTTTAGTCTGTCAATATCACCAGCAACAGCACCGCATGAAGTGAGGATGGGGAGGGGAGGAGTGAAGTGATGGGGGAGGCTCAGCTGAGAAGATAGAATATCTATTTGACACAAAGAGGGTCCTCAGAACTCTGCAGAGCTGAAATGTCAAAAGCAGCCACTGAAAAAGAACTGAGTCATCAGAATTTTGACACCGACAGTGCTACACTACATACATATGTGTGAATTCTAATACCACTAACACTAACTGCTATATCCATAGACTAGGAACATTCTGTTTCCATCTTCAGTCTTTAGTAAGTGTAATTATTTTATATTTATTTATTCTTCTATTTCTCTTCTCTTTTTTTTTTTTTTTATTTCTTTCACTCAACATACACTGGTATTCATTATGCTCCTAAAACTGTATATTTAAATATCCTTAAAAAGTAATTTTTTCTTACCTAATTGAGAGGACTATTCAGGAGATCAAATAAAATTATGTATCTAAAGTAAGTACTACAAAAAGTAGAAAATAATACAAATACATGTTATTTCTCTTAACCAAATTTACAAAATTGAAGCAATCTAACATATTGAAGATACTACTACAGTATAACTTAATTATAATTTTACAACAAAGCAAAGATATCATTTGCACAAAATGTAGAATTATATCTTCTTTGTAGAGTTTTCTTTTAATTTCTTGAAACATTATAATTCTTAACTGACAAAACTAGATGCCACTGTTTTCATGCCCTCATCTTATTTAGCGGTGTTTTGGGACAGAAGTCAACCTTTGGCAAAGTTGTTGCTAAACCAAGCATGAACTTCTGAATGGGAAGAAAATTCTCATGGTTTCATTAAAAATATGATGTTAGAAAAACAACACAGTATGGTGCTGTGGAAATATTGCTAGGGTCAAGTATATATCCAGCACTAAAGACCTATGTATCTTTGTCAACCTCTGTGTCCTAAGTCCGTTAACTCATTTCCAAAATACAGCAAATAACAGCTGCCAGTAAGGTGGATTTGAGGCTCAAAAATAAGTTATTTATGGAAAAATATTGTGTATTTATGTAATTATACACAGAATATGCATATATGTGTATATGCATGTATATATATGTGTATATATATATGCATACACACACACACACACACATATATATATCTTATTGCCTTGGGGAAAAAGGAGGAAAATTAGGGGCCTTCTAGACCTGCACTATACAAAATGGTAGCTGCTATCTATATGCTTAACATGGCTACTTAGCCCCAGTAATGTGGCCAATGCTAATGAGGATATAAATATTCAATGTAAAAAATAATTTAAATTAACAACCTAAAGTAGTGTAAAATATTTTCCCATCAAATACCACTTTATTGATAAGGTAAGACTACATCTTATTTAATCCATTAAAAACATAACATTCAAATTAAGATACGCTATGAATAGAGAATACGTGCTAGATTTCAAAGACTTATTTTAAAAATGGAAAATATTTTATTAATAATTTTCATATTAATTATGTGTTGCGGTCTGAATAATATCCATACAATGATATCAGGTTCTAAACTGTGGAGTTTTTTAAAATGAAACCTGATTTGGAAAGAAGGTCTTTACATATGTGCTTAAATTAAGGATTTTGAGATGAGGAGATTATCCAGAATTATCTGGATGGATCCTAAATGCAATCGCATTTCCTTATAAGTGGAAGCCGAGGAAGCTTGGACAACTATGAAACAGGAGATGGCAATGTCACCATGGAGGCAAATATTGGAGTGATGCAGCCACAACCCAAGAAATGCAGGTAGACACCAGAAGCTGAAAGATGCAAGGAACGAGTACTCCCTTAGGGCCTCCAGAGGGAGCTTGGCTCTGCTAATACTTCAATTTTTGCCCAGTGACACTGATTCAGACTTGGGCCTCCAAATCTCTCTATTCTCCAAAGAGAATCATTTTCTGTTGTTTTAATTCACCAAGCTTGTGCTAATTTGCTATAACAGCTCCAGCAAACTAATACACTTACTGAAATAATATTTTGGTCATAATGAGTTAAATATAATGTTTATCTCCACTTATGAAATAAAGATATAGGTGATAAGGTTTGGCTGTGTCCCCACCCAAATCTCATCTTGAATGGCCGCTCCCATAATTCCCACGTGTTGTAGGAGAGAGCCAGTGGGAGATAACTGAATCATGGGGGTGGTTCCCCCATACTGTTCTCATGGTAGAGAGGAAGTCTCCTGAGATCTGATGGTTTTGTAAGGGGTTTCCCCTTTCACTTGGCTCTCATTCTCTCTTGTCTGCCATCATGTAAGACATGCCTTTCACCTTCCACCTTCCACCATGATTGTGAGGCCTCCTCAGCCACATGGAACTGTGAGTCCATTAAACTTCTCTTTCTTCATAAATTACCCAGTCTCAGGTATGTCTTTACCAGCAGCATAAAAACAGACAAATACAATAGGCCAGTATTTTTTCAAAATTAAGTTTACCCTGTAGTTTATCCATTGTCTCCATTATTTTGAATAAGGTTTTCCTTATAAATATAAGCATCAAAAATAAGGAGATTTTTCTCTATCAAAATCTTATTTTAAGGAAAGAACACAAACAGTGTACAGAGAATGTCATTTATTCTTTGGCTTGTCTAACAATCTCTCTTTAATAAAAGATAAGAAAAGTAGAATCCTGGACATCCATATTGCTTTCAATGGTAGAAAAACCAAATCTACACACAAAAGAACCTAATATATCCCAAAAGACCTTATTAATGTGTACACATTCACATACTCCATATGTAGAGATTATTTTACTAAGTGCTTAAAATGTATTATCATTTACACAGTACCTTCTTCTTTAAAGTGGTTTGCAAATATGAACTTTTTGTTTTGCTATCCTTATTAAATATCATATAATACTGAGATGGGGGGCCAAGTGAGGGTTGGAGAGGAATAATTCTTGTTATGTGGATTTTTGTTTCCTGGCCTTACCATTATGTAAGTCAGCCAACAGAATATCAGTAATTATAGGCAACACACTGTAATGAGATAATTTGTTACAAACAATCTCTATTGTTACTTTATCAGTGTGATCCTACAGAGAATCTACAGATAGCAAAATTCTGATTTGCTGGGGTTTGTACATTTATAAGCACATTATAGACAGATGGGGACTCATCTCTTCTTGCTTTGATTGAGCTCCTCATAGAAAGGAGCATGCATGCATGCATTAGCTGAACCATTCCTGTCCTCTTGTGTGATGCCCTCATTCTTTAGAAGAGGAAACAGGACTACAGTGGGGCAGCACCACTCCTGCTTCCTGGAAAAACACTGCTTTATGGCAAATTATCCTCCTTGTTTTTAGAAGAGATTGCAGACCTTTTCTAAAACATTGTCAATCAGAGTTGAACTCACCTTCCTGCTGTGTGGCTCTTCCTATGTGTTTACTGTCTCCTCTAACAACAGTGCCATCTTCATGACATAATTATGTCCCCTTCAAATCATCTCTGTTCTCACCCTCACTTCTAATTCTTACTTTAATCTGTTCACTGAACCTATGTAGTGCCTCTTTTAAAGTTTCCTCTTCTTTCCATTTCCAGAGCTGCTCACTTAGTGACCCCAATTGTCTCTTATTAAACCACTTTATTGAAATACGCCTGACATGTAAAAAGCTATATATATCTAATGTATATAATTCTATAAGTTTGAGGATAAGTGTACATCATGAAACCATCACTGCCAACAGGGCCATAGACATATCCATCACCTCCCTAAACTTCTTCTCACTGTCTTTATTATTATTATTATTATCATCACTTATTGTGTGTATGGTAAGAACACAACATAAGTTCTACTCTCTTAGCAAATTTTAAGTATGCAGTACAGTATTATTAGGTATACACACCACACTTTATAGTAGACTGTAAGTATTTATCTGAAGAAACTGAAACCAGGATCTTGAGGACATACCTGCACTCCTGTGTTCTTTGAAGCATTAATCACAACAGCCAAGATATGGAAACAACCTAAATGTCCATTACCAGATAAATGGATAAAGAAAATGTGGTATGTACATATCTTAAAATATTATTCAACCTTAAAAAAAGGAAATCCTGCCATTTTTAACATTATGAATGGGATTGTAGGACATTATGCTAAGTGGAATAAGGCAGACACAGAGAGAGAAATACTGTGTAATCTCATTTATATGTAGGATCTAAAATAATTAAACTCATAGAAGCAGAGAGTAGAATGGCGGTTGTCAGGGTTGTGGGGAGGGAGGAATAGGGAAATGATGTTCAAAGACTATAAAGTTTCAGTTCACTCAATTACCTTTCAACTTGATATCACCATGGACTTTTTACAAACTGTTCAGCTTCCAATCTTTTTCTCTTCTCTTCTTCCCTCCTAATCTATGCTTCATAGTGTCGCCATATTATTCTTCATAAAATCAGTCTGGGCACAGTGGCTCAGGCCTGTAATCCCAGCACTTTGGGAGGCCAAAGAGGGCAGATCACCTGAGGTCAGGGCTTCGAGACCAGCCTGGCCAACATGGCGAAACTCCGTCTCTACGAAAACTACGAAAATTAGCCAGGCGTGAAGGCGGGTGCATGTAATCCCAGCTACTTGGGAGAAGGAGGCAGGGAGAATTGCTTGAACCTGGGAGGCAAAGGTTGCAGTGAGCTAAGATCGTGCCACTGCACTCCAGCCTGGGCAATAGAGTGAGACTCCATCCACACACAAAAAAAAAAACCTTCATAAAATCAATCACTAATCATGTTTCTCCACTCAGCAGCTTCCAATTCCATTAGAAATAAAGTTCACACACCTTATTTTGGCATTCACAGCCCTCCAAAGTTGGACTTCACTCCACCTTTCAGCATCTCTGACAGGTCCCCCTCATGTACCAGACCTGCCAAATAACCATGACTTCTTGTTCTTTTCTAAGCTTCCTCTTCAATTTTATGCCTCTATAAAGTTGTTCATGTGATTCCTTCTGTTTTTCATGTCCTCTTTCCATTATCTTTACCTTAGCAACAGTTTTTACTCATCTTTTGATGCCCAGCGTGAATTTTTCTTTCTCCATGGAGCCATCTATATGATTCCTATTATTGAAACTGACCTCTCTCACCTCTGTGCTTTCTTAGCTTTCTAAGGAACTCACTATATTCTGCCTTATATTGTCTTGTAAGCATATTTTATCTCCCTTTCAGAGTAGGAAATTAGTCAATTAGAGACCATGTCTTTTTCACCTTTCATTCTTGGTGGTGCCTAGAAGATGTCATTTGTTCATTGAAGATGCATAGAATGAAATGCAATGAGTCCAAGCCACAATGGGTTTACAAGTAAGAGCAATATACACAGTCATATTGAACTGAAATTTCTCTGGGGGTGAAAGTAGAAATGGGAGCGACAAGAGACACCAAAACATAGTTTCTGAAGTTGGAGCCAGGCCAGAGCAATGGGCTTAACAGCAGTGCTCTTAGGCAAAGTGCTTGACCACATAGAATCATTAAAGCTTCTTTGCTCCCTTCCTGCTGGGAAACCCCTACAAGAGGAACTTGCTTTGAGAGAACGAGGCCTGCACACATGATTATTCTTTCTCTCTAAACCCCAGGGGTAGGATGCCGGTAATTACTTTTGGATCTATTCAGTGTAATTACACAACAATCCACAGCCACCTATAAATACTATGTCATTACATGGCATTGTCCTGGTAAACTCTACTATGTTTCCTTGTAGGATAATTATTGCTGTGCCACAGGGCAAAGATTAGTGGCACTAAGGACTTCTAGCATTACACTCACATATCAACTGCAGCACACTTTCCATTTGTAGAAACATAAACTGCAAAGAGGAAGCAGGTTGTGAAGTCTGAGGTGCAGAAAGAGCTTTTTCTCCCTACCGCGAGGAGTTAGGTGAAAGATATCAGAATAGTTGACCTTCATTTTCTCATAAATCAAGGTAGAAAGAATTAAAGTAAGGAAATGAGTAGTAGATATCTATGCTGGTTTCTCTAAAAAATAAAATAGAGAGTACCTATAAAATATATCAAAGCAATAATTCATCTCGACATAAAAATAAGAAATAAAGAACCAAGTAAGTAGTCTACATGTTTGCCTTTTTCACTATATTATATAAACCTTTAAAAAGCATTAAAAAAATTTTTTCTCATCTTTATACCTTCCTCACTCCCAAGTGCCTAAAATGTGGTCTTTTTGCATGAGAGACTCAATACATAATTAATAAAGAAATGAAGGGTGAACAAAGGGAATAAAAATAGAAAATAAAGTAACAGAGGAAGGAGGAAGGAAAGAAGGAAGAGGAAAGGAGGTAATAAATATACCCATCAAGTCCAAAATTTTTGTTTTGCCCCTTTTTCATATATGTGGTCAGAACACTTAACATGAGATCTATTCTCTTAACGAAATTGTAAGGACGCAGTGGCTTGTTAACTATAGTCTGTGATAGCTTATTGTTAGCTATAGTTTGTGTTGTACAGTAGATCTCTGAAACATACTCATCTTATATAACTGTAACTTATGCCTGGGGAGCAACACCCTATATTCCTCTCCCCCTGTTTTCTGGTAACCACCATTCTATTGTCTGCTACTATATATTTAACAAAACTGGAAGCATCACACTTCCTGACTTCAAAATATAGTATAAACCTATATTATACAGTGCATGTCAAAACAGTATGGTACTGCCATCAAAATAGACGTACAGACAACAAAACAGAGAACACAGAAGTAGACCCATGCCTACACGGCTAATTGATCTTCAACACAGATGCTAAGAATATACAATGGGGAAATCTCCCCACCAATTTGTTTTTAGAGGCTGTCTGGAGTACCACCGTGCTGAGAAAGATTACATGAGAATGATCCTTGTGAGTGCACAGGAGTTACTGAAGGCATACATCAGGTAAGCTGCAGAGCTCAGAAAATCACTGAGCCCTGAGGCCTACACTGAACACCTGGGGCCATCAGATCTCTTTCCAAGGATGACTGTGGTGGAGTTGGTATTGCAGAGACATGGAGGAGTTTTTTGGTCAAATGGACTGACCACTTTCATATTAGTTAGTTAACCAGCCAGCTAATCTAAGCAGCCAGGAAAATAGGAGAACAAGGAAATGATGTAGAGATAAAATATAAATACTTATTGAAAAAACGTATTGTCTGGAATTTTAAAAAGATGGCTCTACCCCTGTACTTCATCCATTGTTCTTTGTAATCCCAAACTGTAGTTGGTTTTAACCTTATTTCCTGTTAATGTTAAAATTAATCTGTTAAATTATTTCACCTTATCATGACCACTTATAAACTCAGCAGTATCCAGTCCAACTCCTTCCGTTTCAAGATAAGGAAATGAAGCCTTTGAAGGTAAAGGGGCAGGTGGCTGGTTCTAGATTAAAACTCTCACTTGCCAGTTTCTATACCATTATTTTGTTTTGTGTTTCTAACTGAAGGATATTGATCATTACGAACTACATTTTGAATCTTAAAGATGTTACTGCCTTGTCAAATAATAAGTCTGTAGATATATATTTAATAGTTGTCTCTAGGAAGAGAAATTAAGATGAGTTTCATTTTACTTCTTCATGTATTGCTTACACTTTTACAATGAATGCATAATATTTTATAGTTATATATTTTTTTCTTTTTATATAAAGCTATCCTAACATGCTGTTAGTGGTGAAACTGGTAATGAACACATGGGAGTTTATTACATGATTCTCGGCACTTTATAAAAGTTTTATCAGTAAAAATCTTAAAGGCTATGATGATTCTAGACTAGCACAATGTTAGAATTGAAAGATATTTCAGAATTGCTTTAAGTACTTCATTTTATGGGTAATATAATTAAGATCAAGACAGCAGGTGATTTACCTCATTAAAACCTATAAATACATAAACAAAAATATAGGCATTGTGCAATCTGAAAAGACTTGCAGAGTCTTTTTAATTCTGCACAGAGCCTATATAGTCTATTATTCTAACTGTATGACATCCTGGAAAAGGCAAAACTATGGAGATAATAAAAACATCATATGGACTTTCTGCATCCTGAGAATGAAAGATCAGTCGTTGCCAGGGGTTAGAGGGAAGGCAGGGATAAATAGTCAGAGCTGAGAGGGTCTTTAGGGCAGTGATAATATTCTGTGCATTACTATAATGATGGATACATATCATTTTACATTCGTCCGCACCCATGGAATATACAACACCAAGAGTGAACCCTAATGTAAACTATGGACTTTTTGAGTCATAATCGTGTGCCAAAATAGGTTCTTCCGTTTTAATATATGTACCACTCTAGTAAGAGGTGTTAATAATAGGGGAGGGAATGCATGTGTGGGAGCAGGGGACATACAGAAATCTCTGTACCTTCCTCTCAATTTTGCTTTGAACCTAAAACTGCTCTAAAAATGTTTCTCTTATATATGTGTGTGTGTGTATATATATATGTACATATATATTTATATATGCATTCTGTATCATAAAAGGGAGAATGTTCTTGAAAATTTATGTCGCTTCTATTTTTTTCTGGTATAAATGAAGCAAGGACTATATTCTTTTAGAAAGAAAACTAACTTTTGTTGAACAACTTTTACATGGCAGGCACATGCACAAACTTAATCTCATTTCTTCACAACAATCTTATGAAGTTTTACTGTTTACAATTTAGGAAACCAATGCTCAAACTGTTTAAAATACAAAAGAGTTCAGACCACAAATTATTGTCTTTCCATTGTAATTATACAATGTATATAATGTATACAATGTGTAATTATTCCAATGTAATTATACAATTATTTCCTTCCTTTACTGCACTCCTTTTGAGATGAGTTGGAATTTGCATTCCCTACAGAAGGGATTCATAAAGGTCTTCTGTATTCTTGTAAAATTAACCAATGTATATTAAAGTAGGGGTAGTCTGTTAATTGCCTCTGTCTCCTTAATAGGAGTACCTGCTTGTACTGGGCCGAGACCAGGCATTTCTTGTTAAAAGGAAGGTCACTTTTTGATACGTGTAGAGACTCCTTTAAGACTCTGAAGTCTAGAGATAGGACCAATACATGACCTATAAGATAACCATGCTGTAAAAATCATATTACTTTACATTTCTAACTCATTTTACATTATTCAATGGCTTTCACCAGGTAGATGAGAAAACAATAGCATCACCAACAATGATTTGCCCAGCACTGAGGAGTTTCTCAGGACTGGGTAGTTTCAATGCTAAAACCAGAACAGTCCAATATCAACTGGAATAAGTTGATCACCTTAGGAAACAGAGACAGAGGAAGGTTAAGTATTTCATCCAAGGTCACACAAGAAGTTAGTTGATAGAACTAGACTAGAACCCAGAGCTCCAAATAACTAGTTCTGAGCCCCTCCAACTAAACTATAGTGATTGATTGTTAGATTTCTGCAGCACAGAATTTGACCCATCCCACAATCTCACATACTTAAATCAAATAGATGGTATATTGGCAATTAAAACAATAACAACATGCAATTCTATTTTGTTCCAGTATCTCCATCCTCACTTTCTTATTTAAGTGAAGCTAACTCTAACCCTCAGCTGTGACAGGTGGCCACTGGAAGTTCACAGACCTGTCTTTATCTTCCCCTCTGTAGCTGCCACATAGGTAAACAACACAGGCCCACGCAAGTTCACACACAAAAGATTCTGCAATAGTAACATTTATCTTGTACATGTTCCATTTATCTTTGGCAAAAAGCTTCAGACCCAAACTATCTTAAGTGATCTCAAAAAGACAGTGATAAGTACCTTCCCCGTCATTATTGCTCCATTTTATCACAGTGGTGATAGCAATAATGGTGGTTGTAACCCCCATCAAGTCCATTTAACATGGCTCATTTTCAAAAGCCACTCAATGTCTTGTGACAGTCTGGCCAGGCGGTATGAAAAGATCACTTAACCCCAATGATCTGAGGAAGACTCTGAGTGGGGAAAGAAGACCCTGCAGTCAGGGGCGAGACGGTGAAAGAAGAGAAGGGATAAAAAAGACCATTGATTTTATGACAAGGGGCAGAGCCACTGTCAAAACTGAGCAGCACAAATTGAAGGAATGTTTCAATTAGCTGTTTGCAAGAGAAATTTCTCAGAAGTTGGGTTGAACTCGCTTTTGGTTACTGTTGGTTATGTTTATTCTTTGCTTTCACATATGTACATATGTGTTTATTTTTGACACTAACAGAGGAATCTAAAATTAGAAACTCTATTGGCAATTAAGATCATTAAAGAAGACCCATGATAATTTTAATAAGAAGGTGTTTTATGATGTTACAGGGACCAGGATAACAACCGCAGGGTGAAAGGGGGTAGGTAGAGCCTATGCAAGCGGCGTGCCATTCACACACCAACACAAGGAGCCTAAACTGCCTCCTTTTCTGCAATCTCTGTGTCATACTGGCTCATACACAACGTTCCTATGAATTCCTTAGCAGGTGTTGAAATTTTTACCAAAGCACACTACTTTCTGGAGGCAGTGGATGTGGATGAGTGCCAGGGATGGGTAGATAACTATTGAAATAAATAAATAATAATAAATAGATAGCCATTGAAATAAATAAATAAATGTTCCATGTTTTGCAACTCTCTCTTTCTCATGCATGATTAGGAGTTGGTGTTGCCAACAGCTGTCACTGAAAATGTAGAAATATTCACAGTTATAACACAGCTATTAAGTCAGTAAAATGGGAATGACAGACCCTATTTCATAAGGCTGTTGTGAAATTTAAATAAAATAGTTCATACTAGAGTGTTCAGCAAAGTACCTAGTATATAGTAAGCTCTATATAAAGGTGATTATGATTATGATGGATCCGTATAACATATATTTTTGAGCTGAATTTTCTGAGCGTAGATCTTAATAAAATTCTCTCCTTAGCCATCTAAAAATGTAAGTCTTGTCATAAAACTGATTGAAGGGCACTAAGGTTTAAAAAAAATAGAACCGTTGATTCTGTATTTGAGTCCAGACTTCATTACCTATAGGCCTGAAAATCTTGATAAATTACGATCACCATATTTAACATCAAGGATAGTTTACATGATGCTTAAAAGTTCAAGGTGAGAGACATATTAACCTGGTTTTGAATATTCATTTCACCACTTTCTAATGATGTGATATTTATATACTCATAGCTCCAACACAGTGCTACCCATCCTTCAGATTTTAATTTTAATAGTATTTCCTCTAGAGTATTTTGTTATGTATTGTTTTAATATATGTCCTTTTTTATATATTCTCATTGTTCCTTGTACTTATCCCTTATGACATTTGTTAGAATTATTATGGACTAACTGTGCAATTATTGTCCATCTTTCTTGATATACTGCAAGCTCCAGGAAGGCAAGAAACATGTTTATTTTGTACACACTAGTATCCCTCTGGCTGGCACATGGTAGGTAATAATTATCAAATGAAAAAAAGGCCTTTGAGCAGAAGACTGATGTGACCTTAATTTCAAGAGTATCACCCTTGCTGCTAATTTTAAAAGACCCTTTAAGAAGATAAGGATGAAAGCGGAAACATGTGTTTGGAAACTTGCAGTAATTTAGGTGAGATATTACTGGCTTGAACCAAGATGATAGTAATGGAAATGGTGAGAAGTGATTTAACCCTAAATACATTTTCAAGGTCTAACTCAAAGGCTTTGCTAATGAATTTGATGTAGGGTGGAAAACAAAGAGTTAGGGATAATGCCATGGTTTTTGGCCTGGGCAGCTGGACAGCTAAACTGCCATTACCTTAGATGGGGAAATGACAAAGAGACAGATTTGCCATGGAAGTTCATTTTTGAAATATGTTAAGTCACAATGCCTGTGAGACATCCAAACAGACTTATCAAGCCAGCTGTTGCATGCTCATGTCTGTGGTTTAAAGGGGAGAGGTCTGAGCTGTAGATAAAGAGTTCATGTTTAACACTATGAGACTATTAGAGATCACCAAAGAAAGACAAGACAGCCAAGGAATAAGTCCTAGAGCAATCCAATGTTAGAAGTCAGGGGGTGATGAAGAACCATCGCAGGATTTTGAGAAGGAGCAGTCAGTGAGGGAAGATGAGTAGATGCTAGAAGCTTTCAAAGAAACTAGAGTAATGTGGTAAGTCATGTAAAATAATAAGAAAACTGGCCGGGCATGGTGGCTTACACCTGTAATCCTAGCACTTTGGGGAGCCAAGGCGGGTGGATCACCTGAGGTCAGGAGTCCAAGACCAGCCTGGCCAACATGGTGAAACACTGTCTCTACTAAAAAAAAATAATAAAAAAAAAAAGTAGAAATATTAGCGAGCTTAATGGGGGGCACCTGTAGTCCCAGCTATTCGGGAGGCTGAGGCAGGAGAATCACTTGAATCTGGGAGGCAGAGATTGCATTGAGCCGAGCTTGCGCCATTGCACTCCAGCCTGGGCAACAAGAGTGAAACTCTGTCTCAATAATGATAATAATGATAAAAATAATAGAACAAAGAGGTTCTCATTCAATTTGCCAATATGATGATTATTGCAAACCTTGACAAGAACTCTTTTAGAATGAAGGGGTGGGAGCAAAAAGCCTGATTCAAAAGTGAATTTAAAAGAGATTGAGGAATTTAAAAGAGATTGAGAAATTTAAATAAAATAGTTCATACTACAGTGTTCAGCAGGGAAAATTTATGAGATACTCCAGTGAAATACCATTCATACTCTCTAGAGTAGCTAAAATTAAGGAAACTACCCACACTAAATGTTGGCAAGGATGTGGAACAAATGGAACTCATACATTCCTGGCAGAAATGTGAAGTGTTAGAACCATTTTGAAGAATTCTTTGACAGTGTCATTAAAATTTAACATTTGCTTACTATAATACCCAACACATCCACCTCAAGATAAATGGAAACATATATACACTCAAAGGCTTGCACATGGAAACTCAAAGCAGCCTTCTACTAATAGTCAAAACATGAAAACAACTAAAATACTTATCAGCAAGAGAATGGATATTCAACTTATAGAATGTTTATACAATGGAATACTACTCAGCAATAAAAAAGAATGAACGACTTACTGATACAACCAAGAAAATGAATAAATCTCAAAAGGATACGTTGCAGAAAGGAAACCAGACGTGAACTAGTAATTACTGATTCCATTAAGACATAAAGTCCAAAAACAAACTATAGAGATAGAAAATCTTGTGGGGAAGGCATTAATTGACTAGAAAAAGGACATGAGGTAAATTTCTGATGTAATCAAAATGTCTCTATCTTGTTTGGGGTGCTAGTTACATGCGTGTCAATACTTGTCAAAGCTAACTGAGCTGCGCACTTGAGATCTGTGCATTTATTCTATGTTAAATAGACTTCAGTTTTTTTAAAAAAAAAGAGTGGATCACAGGAGAGAACATGGAAAGACTACAAGTTTTAGATAATTTTTTAAGTAGAAAGAATATCTAGAAAGAGAATGAAAGGAACTAGGCAATAATTGGAGAGATAATTGGAGTTAAGAAAGTTTCTTTTTCCTGCTTTTTTTTTTTTTTAAGATTAGAGGAATAACATGTTTTCATGCTGAAGTGAAAGAACCAGTAGAGATAAACAATAAATAATGATGTACATGATTGTAGTATCTACCTTTCAGAGTGATTATTTGGGTAAAATTAGGTGAGTGTGAAGCACTTAACACTATACTTGACATCTTACGGTAAGGGCTCAATACAACCTAGCTGATATTATTATTCTTGCTATATAGTAATGATGTCAAGGGATACTGAATGCAAAGAACTCTATTTCTACACTATAATGCAGCACACACAAATCCTTTTGCTTGTTGTGACTTTTGCTTTATGCTTTTTCTGATCGTACCTCACTGTCTTCAGGCTGTCACCTCAACTACTCCACGGATACTGTTCATATCAAGGTCACCTACCACTCTGTCAGTAAATCTGAAACTCACAATGACCTCTTATCCTTAAAATTTGCTATTTATAATCCCCAAGAGGAAGCAGAGTTCAGATTAATAAAGGATTAGACCTGAATCTACCATGAGGTAAATAGGCTCTGAGAGAGTTCATTTAACTCAGCAATTTTAACTGATCTTTCTTCCCAACACACTCTACCTGGTCATTTCCTACTTGTTCTTCAAGTGCCTACTTAGATTTTATTTCCCTGAGAATCCTACTTTGCTCCTAAACACTAGACTATCTGCCTCTGTAAGTCAAGAGTTTTCTAGCTATAAGTGATGGACACCCAATTAAATGTAGGTATTAAAGGGTATGGTATGGGTAGATGTTGATTCACATCATTGAAACACTCCAGAGGAGAATCTGGACAGGTATAGCTGCCTATGAGATGTAACAAATCTGTGCCTCCCTGCCCTCTCCCTCTTCCACACAGTCTCTGCACTCTGCTTTCCTCTGTGTGCTTCATTCTCAGTCTCTTCCAAAGTGTAAAGAAACATGACCAGGTATTCGTAAGACCTGGCACATCAAATTTTTAAAAAATATCCTTTTCCCCACAATAGTTCTAGAATAGATCCCAAGGGGGATGTATTTGCTTGGTTCGAATCAATTGTCCATCTAATGTCCCTTGGCGGATAGGCTACTCTGAATGGCTGTATGCCTGCATGTAGAGTAGAAAGGTGTAGTGAGCCACAGATATAAGTCATGAACCAGGAATTAGAATCTCATTCTAGGTAGGTTAAAACATAGCTTCTCCATATTATCCCTCCAATAGAATACCAACACACTTGACATGAACCTTGTATTAACACTTAAAGGTAATTGTTGTTATTACTATGTGTTAAATACTATGCTGGAATGTTACAAACAGTATTTTGATTAATCTTCATGAAAACACTATGAGGAAGGTGTTAGATCTTTTTACAAAAGAGAAAACTAAAGCTCAGAACAGCTGTAACACATTAACAGTCAGGCAATTTGTGAAACAGGGACCAGTGGAAGAAAGGACAATTCTGAACCTGTTAGTGATTCTGGGACTCCTCTCACCATGAATTTTTAATGGTCTTGATAGGTGGTCTGTCTTTTGGGGATTTCTATGGAAACATAACTATTTGATATTTATTTAAACTGTTTATAGCATATTCATTCCATCATACTCTCTTCCTGGAAATTTTTACTTCTTTCTCCACAGTACAAGCTGGCAAATCTGGCATTTCATCTCTGTTTACTGTGGGCCATGACTTTTCCAATGCTTCTAGGAGCCACATCAATAGCAAGTTTACACTACTTCCTAGGGGTGTTAGATCTTATATATAAAGAAAGAGCTTTCAAGTCAATACATCCTTTCCTATCCCAGTTTTGTTTTGGAATCCTGGATCTAGCACCCTTAGAATCTAGTCCCAGGCATACATTCCTGGCTCTTGCTGGTGTACATTGGCTCAGTTTTGCAGCCCACTTGAGGCAGAGTCCCTTTTCTCTAATCAGGTCAGGCACATCTCCAGCTAAGCTGCAGGTCCTATCTAAAAGGAAGATCTGGGCAGTGCATTTTTGTGTCCCTCACACTTCATGGATCACTTAGTCTACATCTTTTAATCACATGGAAAACAGCTAGGAACCAGGAAATAAATGTTAAATTCATGGAGCAATTGAGGAAAAAAAGTCACACAACTATGCACTAAAGGGATTGATCTTTATTCTAGATATTTCATTTATTGAAGGCCTACTAAGTACCAGAGAATTTACTAAGTGCAATGATGAATATGGCAAAGTGCCTGACCTCACATTACCTTCAACCTAGTGCTGAAGGCAAGCAAATAAAGGGCCAAGTACAATGTAGGGTAAGGGATATAACATAACCATGAAAGACAGTAGGCACCCCATGACAAGATAGGACAGGTGCAACACTTAACTGACAGATTACAGAAAATCTCAACTAATACAAATTGGCAACGTCTGAGTCACTGATAAGGAAGCCTGACCCACAGAGAGATAAGAAGATGGTCAATACTATGCCACAGGGAGGAGGCAGGCAAAAATACTTGGGCAGCTGACAAGAGTAATAGCTTGAACCGGCAAAAGAAATCAAAGATGGATCATTGGGAAGTTATGAACAAGCAACACCAATACAAAGTCATGACCCTTTGCTTAGTTTCCAGACTTGAGCCAGTTTTCCAACCAAGAACCTGTTAACCAAAGAGATGGTTGAGTCTCCAGAAGGAAGAATTGTGCAACTCTGGCAAATATATACACCATAATAATTCCACTCACCATTGCCCAAAAGGAACTATGGCCATGTATAGTGTGGAAGAAAAAACAACCCAGATATTTTGAAGACTGTTGAAAACAGAGTCAAGTTGACATTGATACCTGGAGTCCTGAAGAATCATCAGGATCCCCTATTAGAGTAGAATCATATAGTGATCAGGTAATAAATGGAGTTTTGGCTAAGGACCACCTGGCACTGGGTCTGCTAGTCCTGTGAACTCACCAGTATCATGTCCTCTGTCCCTGCATGCATAAACCGGATTGGCATACTTAGCATTGGTGTAAGCCAAACATTGGTTACTTGACCAGTAGGTAACAGCTGCTATAGAGGAGAAGGCCAAATGGAATATTGTATCTTCCTCTGGTCAAAATAGTAAATCAAAAGCAATATGTCATCCTTGGGGGCTGGGGGATAGTGGAGATAAGTGCCACTATTAAAGCATGTGGGGGCATTATTTTGTATCATATCCCCATTTAATTCATCAACTAGGCTCTGCAAAAACTGAATAGATCCTGAAGAATGACTGTACACTACTGCAAGCTCAACTATGTAGCAGCCTCAAGTAATCGCAACCACCATACCAACAGCAGATTATTACACACTTAGGTATGTTGCATGGGGCCATTAACTTGGTGAATACATCCCTTTTCTATTCTAAACAGAAAAGGGATTGAAAGCAATTTGCATTCATATGGAATGGATAACATTATACACTAGAGTTTGTTCCCAAGATATGTTAACTCCCATTCTCTCTATCATAATTCAGTTCAAAGATGACTGGAACAGTGTGACATTCCACAGAAAATCACATTGATCCACATTGATGACATTATGTTGATTGGGCCTGATGAACAAGTGGTTACTAACACATTCGTGGCTTTAGGAAAGCACATGTACTCTAGAATTCAGGAGAGGAGCAATAAAAAGATTCAGGGGCCGAACATAGCTGTAAAATCTGTATTGATTTAGTACAGCTGTACCAAGCCATCCTCTTCAAAGTGAAGACAAATTATTGCATCTTGCACTTTCTACCAAGATGAATAAAGAATACTTCAGGTCCTCGTGGCTGCATATTCAACACCTAGAAACATGGCTTTAGACTAGATACAGAGTGATGCAAAAGTCTACCAGCTTTGAGTGAGGCCCAGAATAGGAGAGGGCTCTTCAGCAGGCCCAGGCTGTGGTATGAACCATCTTGCCACCTCATTCTCCTATGATGTTAAAAGTCTCAGTGCTGGGAAAAGATGCCATGCAGAGTTTGCAGGAAAATCCCTTTGCAGCCCCTGGGATTCTAAAGCAGAATCTTGCCCTCTGCTTAAGAGAATTACATACCTTTTGAAAAGCAACTCTTGTTATGTTACTCTACCCTAGGGAAACAGAGGCCTGACCATGAAACATGAATGATTACGCAGCTGGAACTTCCAGTGATGAGCTGGATCCTGTTAGACCCCCCATGTCCTAAGGTTCATGGGCCCAGAAGCAATCCATTGTGGGATAGACTTGGCATCTCTGAAATTAAGCTCAAGCAGAACCAGAGGGCATGAGTAAACTGCACACTCCCCATGGTATCTACCACTCTTGTACCAGTGCCCCTTCCTCAGCTTTCATCTATGGCTCTTTGGATATTCTAAAAGAAGGAGGAAAAAGCCCAACCTTGGTTTATGTAAGAATGAGTTTTGTAACCGGGAGCAAGCTGAAAATGGACAGCAGCCTCATGCAGCCTCACTAGGAGTGGTTTCAAAAAGCAATGGCAAGAGGAAATCTTCTCAACAGGTGACTGTTCTAACAATGCACCTGTTAATGCACTTTATGTGGAAGAAGTGGCCTGACATTTGAATGTAAATGAACTCCTAAGCAGTGGTAAATAACTTAGCCAGACTATCAGGGTCCTGAAAGGAAACAGACTGGAATATTGGGTACAAATAAATCTTAGATGGAGACACATGAAAGAAGATAAGTGTGAATATGTTCAAATTAACATCCACCAAAGAGTATCCACCACCGAAGAGGCACTAAATACCTATAATACACTAATAGAGTATATTAAATTATTCAGCACATAATGGGCACTGGAGCAAAGTGACATGGTTACAGAGATGAAAGCCTGAGCTCAAAACCGTGGATTCCCATTGCAAAGGCTGATCTAGCTACTGCTGTGACAACATTCAAAGTGACAGTGAAAGAGACCAATACTGAACACTCGATTTGTCACTATTTCTCCAAAATAAGATCTGTGCACTTGGTGACAAGTAGACTACATTGAGGCCCATATGTCTCAAAGGGCCAGCAGTCCATCTTCACAAGAACTCTTAATCCACATATGGGTTTGCCTTTCTTGTTCACAGAGCTTCAACCAGCACCACTACCTGGTGTACCTAATAGGAAGAATATATAGTGCAAAGAACCAAAGGGTTGAGTAATGAGTAGTCTCATCATCACATCCAATAACTTCATGCTTTGTGCCCCTAAAACTCTGCACAGTTACAGTTCTGGGTCCTCAAAAACGGCACACTTTTCAGGAGAACACAATGAGAGTCCCACTGAATTACAAGCTACAGTGTCACAGTATAAAAGAGTGGGCCTGGTTGGGAGCAGAATGTGGTAGACAGAAAGATGTATACTCTAGATAACCCTGCAAAAAAGGAACTGCTGCTCCACTGATCAGAATGCAGTAAAAATCTCCTTCCAGGTCTGCCTCAACTGTGGAAAGTGGGATCACCCAAAGTCATGTCCTTCACAAAACAACCTACACCCAGTCACTGAGAAAAGTAAGGTTATAAAGCCTGGTCATTTTGTCTGATGTCTCCAGTGGTCTGCTGAAGTCAGCCAGTACCATCTTGAAGTGAAGTATGTCCATTTCTTCCCAATTCTCTGCTTAGTGACATCAAGTTGGTTCCCTGAACTCAGCCATGGTAAGAGTATTTACACCATGGAATACACATTTTCCCCCAGAATGCCAGTTGTTAAATATTTATCAGTGTAGCACTGGGGAGGGGAGTTTTTGAGGCAATAGTCACTCCATAGCTCAGTGCCAGGTTGGCAGAGGCTTTATTGAGGCTGCATCATAGTTTTCCTTCCCCCTCTCCCCAATATTTCTTCTCTCTCATTTCTTCCCGAGATATTGACCCCCTACTAAACATTCTGTGCCCCAAATTCCATCTTAGTATCTGCTTCTAGAGAATCCAGCCTGAAATAGGATATTTTGTAGTATAAATCTTGTCATAACAACATTTTTTTTAAATGGTGCACTTATTTCAATGAATTATATATAATAATGCTTTGAGACAGACTTTTGAACACCTCAGTGATGGAATTTTAATTCTCTACCCCCTAAAGAAACCTAAATGATAAGCAAAAAAACCCACCTAAGTTAAAGATACAAAATTTTGTGTTAGTTTTGACAGGCACATCCACATGAAAATAGGGGTACTAGATGCAAATATCATAGAGAAGATTATTCAAGTACAATTAAAGGTTCATGATAAAAATTTCCATTTGAAATAGTGTGAAGAAAATTTTCCAGTACTAGTTACACCATCACTTCCACATATAAAACCAGCTGCAACAAGACTTTCTTAACCATACTTTAAGATCTTAAACCATATAAACACTTAGTAGACATATAAAATATTCAATTAAAAATTGGATTAAAATCCCCAAATATTCTTAGGCCTGGAAAATACCTTTAAAGAACTGACTAATTTTTTATGACTTTGGGGAAGACAGGAATAGAGATTTATCAATGCCAAGAGAAGCCAGCTCCAACCCAGAAATGGCTTGTCAAACTAAAAGCAAGAACACAGGACCAAGACCTTTGGTCCAAAACATGGGGAAGGTGTTTCCTAGGTCTTATATTAATGTTATCCACTGCAATGCACTACTTCAACACACCCACACCCCCACACACTGCCACACACTCCCAAACCATTGCCTCAAGTATCCTTCTAGACTCTTCTTCCAGAATATGCATGATTACTTTATGTGCTTTCTTTGGCTTCCCCATCTTGAGGGAATTTATTAAAGCTCCCCAGATAGACCCCATACATGATGTTTCAGTTTGTCTCTGGCTTCCTAGACTGTCCCTGCCCCTGTGAAGTGAACACCACTTTCTCTTTGAAGCCTATCCCAGAACTATGAGTCTGCCCTAACATTGCCCAGGATTTGCACTTTAGCTTTGGGAAGCAGGTCTAGGCTAGCTCCATCTGCTTGTGTGCCTAGCTCCTGAGGCCACAGTTAGGGAGTGTGTTGTAGCCCTCTTCTCCATCCTAGGTTTCCAAAATGAAAGATCAGACTTCCTTCTTTTTTTGAGACCCTTTTTCACTCTGTCACCCAAGCTCGAGTGCAATGGCACCATCATGGCTCACTGCAGCCTTAACCTCTCGGGCTCAGGTGATTCTCCCACCTCAGCCTATTGAGTAGCTGGGACTACAGACGGGGGTGCACCACCACACCGGGCTAATATTTAATATTTTTGTAAAGACAGGGTTTCGCCATGTAGCCCAGGCTGGTCTGGAACTCCTAGTGCGTCAAGCAATCCTAACAAAGAGCTAGGATTACAGGCATGAGCCACTGCATCCATCCAAGACTAACTTTTGATGGCTTTGGGGAACAGGAATGACGACAACATTCCTAGAACATGAAAGTTCTATTTTTAGCAGGTTGTGGAATTTTACTCACCAGAGTTCCAGTAAGGTCAATTATTGGGGTAAAAGCCATGATAGTGAAGATGAGACCACATTTTCCAAAGGGTTCTCCCCAACAGGGAGGCCATGTGTCACAGCATAGCATTTGAAGTTGAAGCTTAGAGTTAGAAACAGTAGACCGAAAAGCACAATGATGATGAGACAGTGGGGATGGAGGTAGGGAATAAGGGAGGCAGGAAGAGAAAGTTTTGAAAAGAGGAGATATGTTTAAAGATGAATTTAAAAGAATATTTCATTTTTTATATTGTGGCACATCCTGCACAACACTTCTACAGAGACCTGAAGTATAGACCTATATTATTCTTCAAGGTTTCTGGAGGAAATTCACTATTTCCTTAAATGTTTCTGCCATGAAGCCCAATAAAGTTTTATTTCTGTATCTCCTCCTTTATCTCTCTAATGTCTCTTCAAACATCAGATAATGGAATTTAACTTTCTTCAACAAACAGCTCAAGAAAACATCTTTATTGGAGAAACTGTAAATTATGCAGAAAAATAGAACAAAAAGTTAAGATCTTAGTCCTGAAGCATTAACCACTAACTGGCCTCCAGCACTTCTTCCTGCATCATGAGGAATCAGTGTGTCCCACGACCCAAAAACCCATTCTGTCAATCCTTAGAGGTACGTTTAAGATCATCCTCAATTTCTCTTTAGTGATCTCAGTTTTTTCTGTATTTCCTTTTATTATGTTCCAATTTTTCTTTTCTACCTTTTTCAGGCACCCAACACCACCACTCCTACTTTTTGGGAAAGTGAGGGAATTATTCTTATTCCTTTACATCTTAATATAGGAGTGACAAATGGTTATCATCCTACTTGCTAACTAGTCAACTCATGCAGTGGCTGCCTGAAGGCTGCCTTGGAAACCTTCTCAACACAGTATGGAGGAGCGTGTAAGGGGGAGTGTGCTGTGATTAGTCAATTCATTATTGATGTTTGTGATGGGTAGGAGAATGAGTGGTGTCCCTGTATGGCTTATTTATGAAATCTGCCCTTGTGTATACTTTAAGTCAATATTTTACCCTGATCCCAACTCCATCAGAACACTTGCACTTTTCAAAAACTTTGATTATTAAATATTTTAGTCATCTACAAATGTAAAGACAACAGAATAATGTACCTGTTTTATCCACTATCCACATCCAACAAGTATTACCAATATATGAACAGTCTTCTTTCAGCTATACATCTAACCATCCTCTCCCCACCTCAGGATTATATTTAAACAAATGCCAGAAATCAAATTGTTTCAACTGAAAATATTTCAGTATATACCTTTAAGGAGACAAGAACACTTTTAATATGTGCATCGTCCATTTCCTCCTAATAAATGAATGAAAGACTTTCCCACAGTAGGAGTTTTTAGAAGATAGGTGCCCTCCTCTGGACTGCTGAACTCACATAATAGGGCACTTTGCTGTCTGTTTCAAGGATGGTCATTTAAGAATTGCAGATAACTGCATTCAGCTAGAATGAAGACTTTGCCTGATTTTTCTGAAGGGCAGAATCTATCAGCACATGCAAAGGTAGGGAGTGCAGGTCAATGAGAAGTGAGTAGTAGGTAATGAGACATAATGTGAGTAAGGCTCTTCCATGCATACTTGAGACAAAGCAACCAACATTCCTCCGATTTCATTAAGATAACAACCAAATTGACCAGTGGCCAACAAAAATGATACAGCTCAGGGAGACGGGCAGATGTATTCTGATAAAACAATGGTTTAATATTAGGTAAACTATTCAATAAAGAGTCTTATTAGATTTTGGTTTCTAATTCTAAACAGTATCAATACAGGTTTAAGAGGATTAGGAAAACTAGCCCCATATCCCATTTCCTAAAAGGAAGTAAGGCCAGAGGGTGAATTTTAGTCACAAGTGACTGGAATCAGCTCTATATGTAACTAACTACTCTGCCTATTCTTGGTGAAGCCATGATAAGTAAGCAAATGCCAAATAATCGACCATATGACCTTGATGATCTGAAAGGGCCATTTAAACTAGCCAACTCTTTCTTCAACCCGCGACTTCTTTGTCTCCTAATAACCACAGCCTAAATTGTAATCTCAGCTCCTAATAAAATAAAATGATTTTCCTATGCAATGTCTGTGCTTGCTCTCTGCATCCACTTTTTATTGACACACTAATACAAGCTCCAGAACAACACTAGCCATTCTGTGCTGTTCACCCTGGCTCGTGGGAGACTCCATTGTCATATCCAGGGCCTCCTCATTTCCAGTGTATTCCAATTTACTCAAGCTGCTCCCCTGGGCTGTTTTATTTCCTCTCACCCAGATGTATGCCCGTCCATGAAATGTCCGTGAATAATACTCTGGCTTTATAAAGCACATTAAGTAAATCCCTGCATGAGTTTGCATCACTTAATCCCTCCTTCCTTAGAAAGTAGATTACTCAAAGCAAGCTGTCTGACTATTAACAAATGTTGAGCAAGCAGCAAGCAGCATCATGTCCATTGTTCAGCTTGATCCCCTCCACCTTACAGAGCAAAGCCGGCTCATCTCAGTGAAGGAATCCATCTGTTTGGTGATCTCTCATATGCACATCTTGACTGTGCTTTACCATATGCTTTATGCTTAATGCATACAGTCTTCTGGAGTGTTTTGAGATGAAAGGCACAAGAAAAATGTAAGTTCTCACTACTATTCACAGTATAGCTTTGCCACAATCTACTTTACTAGAACAAGCATAAAATTATACATTTTCCCAATCATCAGGTAAAATATAGAATATTCTTTTCTTTGCACAAAGCAAACCCATATGAGATTTGATAATAACTTGGAGAAATATTATTTTATTGTTATTTTTATAGTATGCTTCTGTACTTTCTTTTTATGCGTCACTGTCTTCACAAAATGCAAAGAATGGTCCCTCAGTGATTGTTTGGTGTCTGACTACTGCAAATAAAAGGGAAACTCCTTCAATCACTTCTTCCCTCTTACAGAAGGAGCAGTTGCCTAACAGAGTAAGAGACAGAGTGGAAGGAGATCATCATGGTGAAAATTTCAAAACCACATTGGGAAGAAGACAATGGTAGGGGTGCTTCAACTCACTGGCCATAGGGCTTCAGGTGGCTCCTTAGAGCTTCCTATGCAGAGCTTGAGGCATCTGCAGAAAGACTACAATTTAGTTACAGTAACAGTTTCTAGAAATAGGTAGTTAAAACAAAAGACTATTGAGTATAAATCAATTATATATTTAATTTCAAATCTTCACTAAAAAAACCACATCATTGGCCCAGTTGATTTACAGTAGAGGACACTATGACCATCAGAGCTGCCTTATGATGTGCTGGAAGGATGGCCTCACAAAGTGGTGAGAACTCCAGCATTGAACATGTTTAGTTAAAATCAGATAATAATGTTTTAGGGACACTGAAGAGAAGATTCCTTGGGTGAAAAATTTCTGGAAGGTATCCTTCCTCTCTTTCCCTCACATCTTTTCCAACTCTGCTTATACAAATCCTATTGGTCTACAACCAAAATATTTCAGTCCACTTTATTTTCACTGCTCCACCCTAGGCAAAGTCACGATTATCTCATGCCTAAACAACTATGATTGGCACCTCTCCGGTCTACTCTTCTTACCTAGATTCCATTTTCACCGAGAAAATTGTAAGACAAATTATGTCACTCTTCTGCTTAAAATACCTAGCACTTAGAATGAAACCCCAAGTCTCTGCTTTGGTCTAGAAGGTCTTGCAGGATTTAGCTCTCTTGTCTTTCCAGACTCACCTCTTTCTCTCTCCCCTTCTCTTACTACTTTCTGGCTACAGTAATCTCCTTTCTATGACTTAAGAAGTTCAGACTTTCACTTTAGAGGCTTTTCACTGTTCTTCCCTCCTTCTCAACATTCTTTCTTTTGGCTCTTTTTATAGTCAGTATCTTCTTGTCTCTGAAATCTCAGCTTGAGTGTCATCATCTCTAAGAGACATCGTCATCTGGATATGCATTGCACTCTCAGTTACTCTCTGTCAATGCTCCTGCTTCTCCGGATGGCCCTCTGAAATATTGTCTTATATATGCTTATGTACTTCAACTTATCTTTTCCCCAAGAACATTATCTTCATGAAGACAGAGACAGTTCCTATGTGTCTGTGTCACCACTATATTCCCATGTCTTAGTGCAGTCTCTGGCATAGGGTGAGCATTCAGAAAGTAATTAACAAATAAATGTATATATAGAAAGGTAAAGGAAAGGAATAGGTGACTTTGGAACTTCTTTGGTGCCTGGAGCTGATCTGATCCTCAAAGACACAAGGTTTTTGACCTCACTGAAAATCCAGCTTCTTAACATCTATTTTTTTTAATATGAGCCAACAAATTCTGAATCCATGACCAGGACAATTCTTAGTCCTATTGGATAGAACTGTGGTAGATATTATGAACACATTATTTCTTCTTTTAGAACTGACTTAGGAAGCAAGCAGGCCTAGACCCGTAAGCTAGGGCATCAGTGGTCCCAGCTATAGAAAGCTGGGGCGACTGGGACGAGGGGAACAAAAGAGCAAAGACTGACACAAACACCCACCCTGTTCTCCAGTGGCACACTATTTTTATCCCTGTTAAAGTCCATTACCATAGATTTGTCCTCCACAAACAAAATGTAACCTGTGCAGTCAAGAACATAGATCAGATTCATTCATTTGTTCCCACAGCACCAACAAACTATGCTTTCATAGATTTTCTCAATAAATATTAGTTGAGGAAAATGCTGCCCTTTAAAAGTCCTCTTAACATTCTACCTTTGAAACTATGTAGCTCATTACACAACAGTTATCTATTAGAGATAGGAGACATATAGGAGCTGAGAGAGAATTTTCAAAATAACCCTCTGCAACTAATTGCTTGCTATTTTATCTCCTAGATCCATGTGTGTCTTTTCTGTTATACTTCATACCCCTAGAAGGATGGTCTCTGTAGACAACATTCTCCAGGCTTCGTTTCCCAGCTGGTAATGGGACACAGTCACTGGAGAGTGGAAGGCAGAAGAAGAAAGACCATGGTATTTCTTCATTATTCACTCACCTCTCTAAAGCCAGCCCCATATCCATGGTTTTGGCATCCCCAAACCATGAGGAAATCCCTTTTGGTTTTACATCTTCATTAAAAAGTCTCGAATTGAGTGGAGCCCACTGCAGCTCAAGGCCTGCCTACCTCTGTAGACTCCACCTATGGGAACAGGGCATAGCTAAACAAAAAGCAGCAGAAACCTCTGCAGATGTAAATATCTCTGTCTGACAGCTTTGAAGAGAGCAGTGGTTCTCCCAGCATGGAGGTTGAGATCTGAGAATGGACAGACTGCCTGCTCAAGTGGGTCCCTGATCCCTGAGTAGCCTAACTGGGAGACATTCCTCACTAGGTGCAGACCAACACCTCACACCTCACACGGCTAGGTACACCTCTGAGACAAAGCTTCCAGAGCAAGAATCAGACAGCAACACTTGCTGTTCAGCAATATTCTATCTTCTGCAGCTTCCGCTGCTGATACCCGGCAAACAGGGCCTGGTGTGGACCTCAAGCAAACTCCAACAGACCTACAGCTGAGGGTCCTGACTGTTAGAAGGAAAACTAACAAACAGAAAGGACACCCACACCAAAACCCCATCAGGACGTCACCATCATCAAAGATTAAAGGAAGATAAAACCACAAAGATAGGGAAAAAGCCATCCAGACAAGCTGGAAATTCAAAAAATCAGAGCAAGAACAGAAAACCAAACACCGCATGTTCTCACTCATAGGTGGGAATTGAACAATGAGATCACTTGGACACAGGAAGGGGAACATCACACACCAGGGCCTGTTGTTGGGATGGGGGAGGGTGGAGGGATAGCATTAGGAGATATACCTAATGTAAATGATGAGTTAATGGGTACAGCACACCAACATGGCACATGTATACATGTGTAACAAACTTGCATGTTGTACACATGTACCCTAGAATTTAAAGTATTTTTTAAAAAAAAGTCATCTCTTCATTAAAGTTTTTTCATTTGAACCATCTGGGGTGAGTTCCGTTTTGCTGTGACCCTGGCTTCTCTATTTCTATACATCATGAGTAGCTAAGATAGCAAATTTTTCCAAGATATAAAGTTTTAAGATAAAATTTCTCAAGAGACCTGGAAGAGTTTAAGAAAAAGAGCTATCTTCAGAATCGAATCAAAGAATATGTAAGAATGAGGTGAAAATCTTGAAATAAATCTATGAGATAAGAGAATAGCATTAAGAAGTAAATGAAAAGAGCCCCTGGAGCTAGAAATAATGTTGGAGAATTAAGGAGATGGAGGTTTGGGGAAGGAACTATACCACTGATAAAAGTAACAGAAAGGTATATGTTAGCATGCTTAATATAATAGACACTTCATGGTTTTATAATCAATGGCATGCCTATAATTTTAATGAAGTATGAAATTCAGGGGTTTGAAAGAAAGGTGACATTATTTTATTCACCATTTGAATTGTGTTTGTTTGGGTTGACTTCTACATTGGATTGTGTGAAAGCCTTGGGTCAGCAGACGTACGGAAGTCTCCCTGGAAAATCTGTATTACTAGAAAGCCATTAATATAATGTACAATGAAATTTACATGTGGCAGGGACAGCACCTATTCATGTGAGCAAATTCTTACATTTGGCTGTACCTCACCAAAAAGAATTCTGAATTTGGTCTGTTTCTCTCACTCTCTCCTTCTTTGTCATATAACTTACATACAATAAACTGCACATATTAAAAATGTATAATCTGATGAGCTTTGACATATGTATATAACCATAAAACCATCATTAGGTCAAGACAGTGAATACATCCATCAGACCAAAAGTTTCCTGATGTCATTTGGAATCCCTCCTGCCTGCTTCTTTCTACCATTCCTTCATTCTCACATTCTCATCCACCAGGAAACTCTTTATCCACTTTCTACCACAAAATATCTTTAGTTCTCTAGAATTGTATAAAATGTAATTATAGAGTATGTCCTCTTTGTGTTTGGCTTCTTTAACTCAGAATAATTATCTTAATATTCATCCATGTTGTACAATGTGCCAACAGTTCATTGTTTTTACTGCTAATATTCCATTGCATGGGTATACCACAATACTCACCTGTTGATGGCCAACTGGGATGTTTCCAGTTTGAGGCTAATGTAAGACTGCTATGAAAATCTGTACAAGTCTTTTATAGATATAAGCTTTCATTTCTTCGGCGTAAATGCATACAAATAAAACAGCTAGGATATATGGTAAATTTTTGCTTAACTTTTTCCAAAGTGATTGTACTATTTTGGATTTCCACCAGCAGTGCATGAGAATTCCAGTTGCTCTACAGCCTTGCTAACATGTCATATGCTCATTCTTTTTAATTATAGCCATTCTATCAGGAAAATAGTAGTAATTCAGGGTGGTTGCCTTTGAATTAACTGGTTTTAGTTTATTTTTTCTCTTTTGTTGGATTTTTAGTTATAAATTTCTACCATGTAATTTTAAAAGGTGCTTTAGAGTGTGTAAGGTATATCTTTTGTTGTTGTTGTTGTTGTTGTTGTTGTTTTTCTTTTTTTTGAGACAGAGTTTCGCTGTTGTTGCCCAGGCTGGAGTGCAGTGGCAGGATCTCAGCTCACCGCAACCTCCGCCTCCCAGGCTCAAGCGATTCTTCTGCCTCAGCCTCCCAAGTAGGTGGGATTACAGGCATGCACCACCACGCCCAGCTAATTTTTTGTATTTTTAGTTGAGACGGAGTTTCTCCATGTTGGTCAGGATGATCTCAAACTCTCGACCTCAGGTGATCCACCCGCCTCAGCCTCCCAAAGTGCTGGGATTACAGGCATGAGCCACCGTGCCCGACCTGTAATGTATGTCTTTAACTTATTGTAGTATATGTACAAGCGATAGTATTCTGCTTCACATATAATGTATGAACCTTATAGTAGTATACTTACATTTCTCCCTTTTAGTCCTTTAGGCTATTATTGTCATACATTTTGCTTTCACATATGTTATAAAGCCCACACTACATTAATATTATTTTTTGTTTAAATGTTAATTTAGGTTTGCAGATTTAAATGATAAGAAAAAGCTCTTACATATTTACCCATGTTGTAGTTGTCTCTAGCGTTCATTTCTTTGTTATGGTTGAAATTGTCATCTGGTGTCACTTTCCTTTTCCCTAAAAACTTCCTTTAATATCTCTTGTACAATAAATATGCTGATGATAAATACTTTCAACTACTGTGTGTCTGAAAAAAGTATTTTGTCTTCAAATATGAAATATATTTTCACTGAATATAGCATTCTTGAGTGACATCTTTTTTTTTTTCTTTCAGTATTTTAAACACATTGGTCTACTGTTTTCTTGCTTCTATTGTTTCTGACAAAAAAAATCTTCTGCTACATTAGTCTTTCATTCTTTGTATGTAATATGGTGTTAGCAAATTGATTATGTTGGGCTTTGGTGTAATTTTCTTCATGTCTCTTATGCTTGGGGTTATTATGTTTCTTTGATATGTGATTATAGATTTTATTAAGTTACACAAAATTTTGGCTATTATTTTTTCAAATACTTTTTCCAAAGCCCCTCTCCTCCAACACTTACATTTACATGTATATTAGGTTTCTGAACAGCTTTTCCACAGCTCTCTAGTGTTCTTTTAATGGTATTTTTGTTTTTCCTTCCTGTATTTAATTTCAAAAAGTTTCTATTACTATATTGTTATGTTCACTAATCTTTCCTTCTCTCTAATCTATTGTTAAGACCTTCAGTGTATGTATATGTTTGTGTGTGTATATATATATACACATATATGTATATATACATATATATTACACATATATATAAAACTTCAGACATAATAGTTTTAGCTCTAAAATTTTGATTTGGTTATTTTTTATATCTTCCATGTCTCTGTTTCAGATTGTGTATATCTAAATGCAGTAATAATAATCATTTTGATATACTTCTCTGCTAATTTTAACATCTATGTCAGCTCTGCACTGATTTTGACAGATTGTTTTTTTCTAAAAGTAGTACTTTTTTTCTAAAGTACATAGTACTTTCTTCCCTCTTCATATGTCTAATTAATATATTTGGGCTGATGTAGCAAAATACCATAAACTGGATAGCTTATAAATAACAGCAATTTATTCCTCACAGTTCTAGAGGCTGGTAAATCCAAAATCAAGGTGACAACCAAATTTGGTATCTGGTGAGGGCCCACTTTCTCATACATGGTGCCTACTCACTATGTCTTCTTCACATAGTGGAAGAGGCAAGGCAGTTCTCTAAACTCCTTTTACAAAAACACCAATTCCATTTTTGAGGGCTCTGCCCTCATGACCTAATTACCTCCCAAATGGTCCCATATCCTAATACCGTCACTTTGGGGGTTAAGATTTCAACATATGAATTTTGGGAAGACACAAATATTCAGGCTATGGCACCTAGTAATTTTTTATTGAATGTCATCCATCATGTATTTTACCTTCTTGCGTTCAGATGTTTTTTGTTTTCTTATGAATATTCTTGAGATTTGTTCTGCGATTTAGCTTAGTTACTTGGAAGCAATTAAGTCTTTTGTGCCTTGCTTCTAAGATTTGATAAGGAGTACCAGGATTGTGCTTAATCTAGGAATACTTATTCTTGCACTGTTGAGGCAATATTGTTCTGTGTATTCTACCCTATCCTTCATACTCATAAAGTTTACTAGTCTTACTGGAGCAAGCATGTTTCCTGGATCTGGGTGTCAGGCATGTTACCTTTAATTCTTTCAGGTGGCTCTTTCCCCAATCTTTGATAGTTTTCTCACATATATATGTTGGTCAGTACTCAGCTGAATACTGAATGGTAACCCCTTGCAGATCTCCTGAGGTCTCTCTGTGCAGTTCTTTCTTCTCTGGTACTCCACTCTATAAACTTGAGCCACTTTCACCTTCCTAGTTTTTCAACTTTGTATCCTCAACTCAAGGAGTGTATAAATGTGGAGTTTGGAGAATAACTGGTTTAAATATAGTTAGTTGAAAGAATTAAGGTTGAAAAATGTTAACAAGGATAAGGGGTGACAAGGCAGGAAGTAGGAGATTGGATCAGGGAAGAAGATCTCAGTTGCCAGGAGTTGACACATGAAGGAAAGGAAGGTACATGTAACAACTATAATGATTAACTTCACTTGGTTTGGTTTACATGAAAAATTTCAGGATATGCAATTAAATTTGAATTATTTTTAAGTCACTTTTGGTTGTGAGATTCTTTTGTTTTGGTTTATTTTGAATATTGTACCATGCACAAACTGGACCACTGGTTTTTATGCGGATTATTCTCTCATGCACTTTCAAAAGCCTAAACTTTTCCATGTCCTTTTTCTTGTATTTGAAAAAGTATATTTTAGATACCTTGACTTCATTAAATTCTTTGCATCATTTTATATTCAACAAAAGCATCATTTTCTCCATGAAGTCTTCCACCTCTGCCTCCTACTGAGCCTGTTTTTGTCCCTTCTCTGTTCCTGTAGTTCTTTGTTTCTAAAACAAATCTTACGTACACTACATTGTATACCACTTACTTGTTTATCAGCTATTTTTCTCAGCAGACTGAGAGCATATAAAAGGCAGGAACCACATCTCAATCACTTTTGATTCAGCTTCTCAGTACCTCTGTAAAATAATATATCTCCTCATTCTCCTACAGGCTGAAATATTCCTTATCTGACAGACATGTGATTTAGACCTCACTTTTTGTCCCAAATTTAATCCTTCAAAAAGCTAGAGTTATCATAAGACTATTAAAGGAATGAATTGCCTTTACCAGTTTGGCATTACTTGAACCATGTGCTTTATTTCTGGTTCCAACTCTGGCTGTGCATCAGAATTTCCCATCCCTGACCTGCAAATCAAAATTTCAGACGAGTAATTACCAGGGATATGTATTTTAAAATGGGCATCAGGGTGAGTCTAGTCATTGACAGATGCCTTAGTTTGTTCACAGTTAAATGTGCTAATGTTGAGGATTGCCTTTCTGAACTGAAGCATTTTTGGAGGAGTTGGTTGCCCAGGTCAAATCTGAAGATTTACAATAGAACCAAGATGGTAATAAGGCAAAAGATTTGTATGAAGGTATAAGAAGATGGACACACACACTCTTCTATTTCCTATATAGGGTGTTAAGTATAGTTAGGAAAAATGTATGTATTTATTAAAGGATATAAACTGAATGATAGGTACCCTTACCATTTGAATGCCTTAATTTTTAAAAAGTAAATTATGCCTGATCACCTTTTTCTTATTCTTTTTTTTTTTTTTTTTTTTTGTCCCTTTTTTGCCGTTTTCTAGGAATCGCATCCCATAATTTGGTTGTAATAAAATGTGACTGCTCAGGAAATGTTCACAGAGTTGGCATTCATTTGCATGCTGCTACCATTTCAGCCCAGGGCATTCTCTCTTTCTTCCTGGTTCTCCTGCCTCCCTCCGCCAGCCCCTCCCCAGCAGAGCACTGATGAGATGTGACAACAGAAAACACAAGTGCATTTCCTGGAGATTTACCAACGTCCAGAAGGAAAGCTCGAAGGAAAAGGAACAATAGAAAAGGCGAATTGTGGAGGGAAGAAAGTTTCTAAGCCTATCATTTGCAAATGTCAGCTCCATTCTCAGAGAACTCTAGAGACTGTTAAGCAAACCTGTTTCTAATGAATACAACAAAAGCCATTTGAATCCTCTAGACTTGAGCCAGTCACATTTAACAGATCACCCAGTCTATCTTCCATTATTCTCAGGGGCGGCCTGGGCCTCACAGCATCTTTTCAATTTCAGCTTCAAATGACCCAAGCTCTGTGTTGTCTTAGGCTTGAATAGGATTCAATAGAAAAACAATGTCAGAAGGTTAACGTATTTTTCCCATTATATTATATAATTGCTATGTACTTTACCCATCCCAATCCCTTAGCACTTTGGATTTCGATATTCCACTAATCTTCACTTTTATCCATAGAATCAGGAAAGGCACATAGAAACATGTAAAGCCAGTAGACCTAGATTTTCTTCTCCACTTCACACTCACCACTTACTTGTCCCTGAGGAAGACACTTATCTTCTTCAGGTCTCAGTTTCTGCATCTATAAAAAGGACATAGAATGTCCTCTTACCTCAAATGTTTGCTTAAAGAATGGTAGTATTTATTTCAAAAGTATGAAGTAATATAAAAACATGTTAGAATAAGTATCAGGCATAATGGTTGCCAAATATCTGAAGTTGACTTTCTACCTCATTGTGTTCTTTGCTAATTTGCATTTTCTAAAGCAGAGAATATTCTCTTCATCATGACTTGAGTGAGCATGCTCATCATTCCTTTAGTTAGCTGCTTCAATTCACAAATCATTCCATTTATTCTGAATTCTCTCCTCTTTGCTACTCTATATCTGATCCTCAGGGGTTCATTGAGAAAGAATATTAAGTAGCGTACAATGCTGGTAAGTTTCTCCATGACTTTCTCCCAAGGACATTACTTCTATTGGATCTAGTTCACATACACTTCCTCCTATGCAATCATTAGTTCCACTGTGATCTTTCCTGAATATAGAAATTCTAACCATTCCTCAGAACCAAAATATTAGTAAAGAAATTATTTATTGGGCAAAACATTTGCCCCGAAGGAATTTGTGCCTTTTTGCATGTATGAAATTATTTACTTGTATTAATGATAACACTCATTGTCTTATGCTGAATAAGAATAAGGTGAATAATTCACCAAGACCACTATGTGCTGCTTCTGACAAATATATGTGCTAGATGTACCACCCCTCCATTTGGGATTTCTTGCAGAACCACATGACTTCCAATAGTCATGTTGCCTGAGTGTTACTTAGTGGACTCTGATGTGATGATGTTCCTGTTTATATCTATGAAGTATAGAGAAAAGGCAACAGAGATCAAGGAAAAAAAGAAGGGGGGAGTGGAGGAGAATGAGAAGATTAAAAATAAGGAAAGGAAAGAGAAAAAAAGAAGAGAAGGGGTAATTGAAGGAATAAGAGAAGCTATAAAGTATAAAAAGGAAAAAATTATGAATTGTAGATGGAATGTTGGTATATTTTTAGAAGAATATTCATAATAATATATATTAAAAGCAGCAAAATTTTCTCACTCTTTTCCTTTTCTCATCTCCCATTAGCAATGACAAAAGTTGCAAATAATGAACAAGTGTCAGAGATTGCAAATTCAACAGCAACTAGTGGGGGATGAAGAAAAGAACATGAGGAAATTATTTTACAAGATGAATACAAAGGCCTTGTTGTAAATGAACTAGAATTATGTTTTATGCTGAAAAATCACTTTTCTGTTTAAAAGCATCTCCATATTTCGATTTATCTAATGAAGAGTGTCAGAATCATATTTAGTATTTTTCTTGAGAAGTTGTTAGTACCCCTTCTTAATATTGACCCAACTAAACTGTGTCAAACCTATTTCTACAAAACTCAAGTTCAACCCCATTCAGACCAATTTTGCTCTTTCATCAGATGGTCAGAACTCGCAAGTTCTCTGTGGTAGGATGGGGAACATAGAGGAGGACAAGGACCTACAATTAAGACACAATGCTCACTGGGAAATACCAGATATGTAGGTGGCTGGGAGTTATCCATGATAAAAAAAAACTTGTACACTGATACATAGCAGAAGCAGATTCTAGAATGATGTCATTTGTTATGGTTCAGACAAGCCATTGTTATTAGGAGGTTGAACCAGGGATGGGAGGTTGCCCCATCCAGCAAATGACTCCATAGCAACACTACAAACTGTTAGGTCCCTGCTGTCTACCAAGATCTGGGTTTCAGGTACCACCACAACAAAGGGAACATGGTGAAAAGAGACTAGCCTGGCTAGATATGAAAAGTGACAGACATTGAGGACTTACTCTCAATTAAAAAAAAAAAAAAAGAGGCCAGGTTTCTAGGATTATGGTGCACTCTTGAACCAGAGCAGCAGCTCCTAGCCAGCAATGGAACAAAGCTGGATGGATAATGACTTTGATGAGTTGACAGAAGTCGGCTTCAGAAGATCGGTAATAACAAACTTCTCTAAGCTAAAGGAGCATGTTCTAACCCATTGCAAGGAATCTGAAAACCTTGAAAAACGGTTAGGCAAATGGCTAACTAGAATAAAGAGTGTAGAGAAGACTTTAAATGACCTGATGGAGCTGACAACCATGGCACAACAACTTCGTGATGCATGCACAAGCTTCAATAGCCAATTCAATCAAGTGGAAGAAAGGATATCAGTGATTGATGATCAAATTAATGAAACAAAGTGAGAAGATAAGTTTAAAGAAAAAAGAGTAAAAACAAAATGAACAAAGAATCCAAGAAATATGGGACTATGTGAAAAGACCAAATCTATGTTTGATTATTGTGCCTGAAAGTGATGGGGAGAATGGAACCAATCGGGAAAACACTCTTCAGGATGTTATCCAGGAGAACTTCCCCAACTGAGCAAGACAGGCCAACATTCAAATTCAGGAAATACAGAGAAAACCACAAAGATACTCCTCCAGAAGAGCAACCAAAGACACATAATTGTCAGATTCACCAAGGTTGAAATAAAGGAAAAAATGTTAAGTGCAGCCAGAGAGAAAGGTCGGGTTACCCACAAAGGGAAGCCATCAGACTAACAGGGGATCTCTCAGCAGAAACCCTACAAGCCAGAAGAGAGTGGGGAGCAATATTCAACATTCTTAAAGGAAAGAATTTTCAACCCAGAATCTCATATACAGCCAAACTAAACTTAATAAGTGAAGGAGAAATAAAATCCTCTAAAGAAAAACAAATGCTGAGAGATTTTGTCACCACCAGGCCTGCCTTATAAAAGCTCCTGAAGGAAGCACTAAACATGGAAAGGAATGACTGGTACCAGCCACTGCAAAAACATGCCAAATTCTAAACACCATCAATGCTATGAAGAAACTGCATGATTAACGGGCAAGATAACCAGCTAACATCATAATGACAGGGTCAAATTCACATACAACCATATTAACCTTAAACGTAAATGGGCTAAATTCCCCAGTTAAAAGACACAGACTGACAAATTAGATAAAGAGTCAAGACCCATCATTGTGCTGTATTCAGGAGACCAATCTCACATGCAGAGACACACATAGGCTCAAAATAAAAGGCTGGAGGAAGATCTACCAAGCAAATGAAAAGAAAAAAAAAAGCAGGGGTTGCAATCCTAGTCTCTGATAAAACAGACTTTAAACCAGCAAAGATCAAAAGAGACAAAGAAGGCCATTACATAATGGTAAAGGCATCAATTCAACAAGATGATCTAACTATCCTAAATATATATGCACCCAATACAGGAGCACTCAGATTCATAAAGCAAGTCCATGGAGACCTACAAAGAGACTTAGACTCCCACACAATAATAATGGGAGACTTTAGCAACCCATTGTCAATATTAGACAGATCAATGAGACACAAGATTAACAAGGCTATCCAGGATTTTAACTCAGCTCTGCACCAAGCAAACCTAATAGATATCTATAGAACTCTCCACCCCAAATCAATAGAATATACATTCTTCTCAGCACATCACAATTATTCTAAAATTGACCACATAACGGGAAGTAAAGCACTCCTCAGCAAATGTAAAAGAACAGAAATCACAAAAAACTGTCTCTCAGACCACAGTGCAATCAAATTAGAACTCAGGATTAAGAAACTCAGTCAAAACCACACAAGTACATGGAAACTGAACAACCTGCTCCTGAATGATTACTGGGTACATAACAAAATGAAGGCAGAAATAAAGATGATCTTTGAAACCAGTGAGAACAAAGACACAACATACCAGAATCTCTCAGACACATTTAAAGCAGTGTGTAGAGGGAAATTTATAGCACTAAAAGCCCACAAGAGAAAGCAGGAAAGATCTAAAATTGACACCCTAACATCACAATTAAAAGAACTAGAGAAGCAAGAGCAAACACATTCAAAAGCCAACAGAAGAGAAGAAATAACTGAGATCAGAGCAGAACTGAAGGAGACAGAGACATGAAAAATCCTTCAAAAAATCAGTGAATCCAGGAGCTGGTTTTTTGAAAAGATCAACAAAATTGATAGAGTGCTAGCCAGACTAATAAAGAAGAAAAATAGAAGAATCAAATAGACCCAATAAAAAAATGATAAAGGGGTATCACCACTGATCCCACAGAAATACAAACTACCATCAGAGAATACTATAAACACCTCTACGCAAATAAACTAGAAAACCTAGAAGAAATAGATAAATTCCTGGACATATACACCCTCCCAAAACTAAACTAGGAAGAGGTTGAATCTCTGAATAGACCAATAACAGTCTCTGAAATTGAGGCAGTAATTAATAGCCTACCAACCAAAAAAAACCCAGGACCAGAAGAATTTGCAGTATAATTCTACCAGAGGTACAAATAGGACCTGGTACCATTCCTTCTGAAATTATTCCAATCAATAGAAAAAGAGAAAATCCTCCCTAACTCATTTTAGGAGACCGGCATCATCCTGATACCAAAACCTGGCAGAGACACACGAAAAAAGAGAATTTGGTTAGGTGTGGTAGCTCATGCCTGTAATCCCAACACTTTGGGAGGCCGAGGGGGGCAAATCACAAGGTCAGGAGATCGAGAACACTCTGGCTAACACGGTGAAACCCTCTCTATACTAAAACAAACAAACAAACAAAAAAACATTAGCCAGGTGTGGTGGTGGACACCTGTAGTACCAGCTATTCAGGAGGCTGAGGCAGGGGAATGGCATGAACCCAGGAGGTGGAGCTTGCGGTGAGCCAAGATCATGCCACTGCACTACTGTCTGGGCAACAGAGCAAGACTGTGTCTCAAAATAAGGAAATAAATAAAAGAGAATTTTAGATCAATATCCCTGATGAACATCAATGCGAAAATCCTCAATAAAATATTGGCAAACCGAATCCAGCAGCACATTAAAAAGCTTATCCACCACAATCAAGTTGGCTTCATCCCTGGGATGCAAGGCTGGTTCAACATACATTACAAACCTGACAAAAACAAGAAATGGGGAAAGTATTCCCTAACTAATAAATGGGCTGGGAAAACTGGCTAGCCATATGTAGAAAACTGAAACTGGACTCCTTTCTTACACCTTATACAAAAATTAATTCAATATGGATTAAAGATGTAAATGTTAGACGGAAAACCATAAAAACCCTAGAAGAAAACCTAGGCAATACCATTCAGGACATAGGCATGGGCAAGGACTTCATAACTAAAACACCAAAAGCAATGGCAAAAAAAAGCCAAAATAGACAAATGGGATCTAATTAAACTAAAGAGCTTCTGCATAGTGAAAGAAACTATCCTCGGAGTAAACAGGCAACCTACAGAATGGGAGAAAATTTTTGCAATCTACCCATCTGACAAAGGGCTAATATCCAGAATTTACAAAGAACTTAAACAAAGAAAACAGAAAACCCCATCAAAAAGTGGGCAAAGTATATGAACTGACACTTTTCTAAAAAAGACATTTATGCACCCAACAGAAACATGAAAAAATGCTCATCATCACTGGTCATCAGAGAAATGCAAATCAAAACCACAATGAGATACCATCTCATGCCAGTTAAAATGGCAATCATTAAAAAGTCAGGAAATGACAGATGCTGGAGAGGATATAGAGAAATAGGAACGCTTTTACACCGTTGGTGGAAGTGTAAATTAGTTCAACCATTGTGGAAGACAGTGTGGCTATTCCTCAAGGATCTAAAACTAGAAATACCATTTGACCCAGCAATCCCATTACTGGGCATATACCCAAAGGATTATAAGTCATGCTACTATAAAGACACATGCACACATATGTTTACTGTGGCACTATTCACAATAGCAAAGACTTGGAACCAATCCAAATGTCCATCAATGATAGAATGGATTAACAAAGTGTGGCACATATATACCATGGAATACTATGCAGCTGTGAAAAAGGATGAGTTCATGTCTTCACAGGAACATGGATGAAGCTGGAAATCATCATTCTGAGCAAACTATCACAAGGACAGAAAACCAAACATTGCATGTTCTCACTCATAGGTGGGAATTGAACAATGAGAACACTTGGACCCAGGGAGGGGAACATCACACATCAGGGCCTGTCAGGGGGGTGGGGGCTGGGGGAGAGATAGCATTAGGAGAAATACCTAATGTAAATGACGAGTTGATGGGCACAGCAAACCAACATGGCACATGTATACCTACGTAACAAACCTGCATATTGTGCACATGTACCCTAGAACTTAAATAAAAAAGAGAAAGAAAGGAAGAAAGGAAAGAAAGAAAGAAAGAAAGAAAGAAAGAAAGAAAGAAAGAAAGAAAGAAAGAAAGAAAGAAAGAGGGAGGGAGGGAGGGAAGGAGGGAGGGAGGAAGAAAGAAGCACACACACTGTACAGGTCAAACAAAACATTTCTGAGGACTTTCAGTTTGAAATTTCTGTTCACAATCATGTAATTTAGCCCTTATTTATATTTGGTTCTATAAAGTTCTCTACTTTTTACTGTATGTTATTCTTTTCTTGCCAATTATGTTTTAAGCCAGAAGTCTCTTCTCATCATCGGTTGTAGTTTTCACAGTATCCATCCCGTGCCTAATAAATATTGGAGGATTAATTGATTGTATATGATAGTACATGGAATATAAATCAAAATAGGAAAGAAAAATATTTACATATTGTGGAAAGGAATAGAAAAGTAACTTTGCCCTAACATCACTTAGGGATTGAGAAAACATGCCAGCAGGAAAAAGTTTCTGTATCAAAAAAATACAGGAGTATGAAAATTCATTCTTTTAGAAAAATAAAACGTGTTAAAACAAAACCTGGTGGAAAAAACTACTTGACAAATAACCCTGCCATGACACTGGAAAAACATCTACAGATAGCTGGGAATAGGAAGAAAGAAAGAGAGAGAGACAGGGAGGGGAGAGAGAGAGAGAAAGAAAGAAAGAAAGAAAGAAAGAAAAAGAAGAAAAAAGTCAATAAGTATGTTGAAACAGAGGTTAAAAGAAAAATAAAAGTTTGAAAGAAGTTTTTAGAGCATGTGACATGGTCCCAAGCAAGAAAAGGGGGACATGTCTTAACCTGTTTGTATTGCTACAAAGGGGTACTCAAGGCAAGTACATTATAAAGAAAAGAGGTTTATTTGGCTCATAGTTCTGCAGGCTGTACAAGAAGCATGGTGCCAACATCTGCTTCTGGTGAGGGCTTCAGGCTACTTTCACTCATGGCAGTAGGTGAAGGGGAGCTGGTGTATGTAGATCACATTGTAAGAGAGAAAGTGGTAGGGAGGGGATTCCAGGCTTTAACAACTAGCTCTCCGGGGAAATAGTAGGGTGAGAACTTACTACCTCAAGGGTGGCACCAAGCCATTCATGATGGATCCTCCCCATGACCCAAACACCTCCCATTAGGCCCCCCTGTAGCACTGGGGATAAGATTTCAACATGAGATTTGGAGGGTCCAAGCAAATCAAACTATAGCAGAGTATGATGGAGCAGAGCTGGCTCACACTGGCTGGTATGAGCTGATTTTTCCCATTTCTTCCCAACTCTCTGTTCAATAACTTCACACTGGTAGCCTAAAATCAGCTATGGTAAGAATATTTACACCACGGAAATCAGCAAAAGCCACAAATAAGAGCTTCTTTTACACATACCTACAAACTTCTTCCCAGTAGCCTGTTTAATACTTCCCAGCATATCGCCGCATCATAAAGAAATCCATGACTTAATATTGTTAAGAAATAACAGTTGGAAATTTTGGGGTGTTGGCAGTCAAAAGGCAGTAAAAACCCATCTAGAGCAACCCTTACCCCCAGCTCTGGGAAAAAGTCAGTTGCCCTCCCACTGGGTCCTCTCCTGCTGACTCCCTGACCTCACAGAAGCTTAACTTTGGTCCCTGTTTAGAATGACACTACTTACCAGCCTCTGGCCTCAGTAGCCTAGATAGGACTGGATAGGACTGGACTGCCTAGATATGCGGTACGTTGTAGGTCAATTCTTGAACCTGCCCTTCCCTATCCAGGCCCAATCCATTACTATTCAAGTACCAGGATGATAAAAAGGGAGACTGACAAGCCTAGACTGAAGGAATTGCCTCCCTTTAGAAAGTTCTGCTGGCCTGTGAAATAATGTCTTTTCATTCAACAAGAATCAATGTGGATGTGGCTCATTAAACAAAACCCCATATAAGAAAAGGTAAATTTGGTAACGAGTATTTATTTTAATAAAGAATTCACCATAGGGTAACATTAAATAACTAGCTTCCCAAGTGCACTTATATAAAATCTTTTTAAGAGTACTGCCATTATAGAAAGTGAGCTAATATTTAACCTGAATATACAATGACTCTTTAGGGGAAAGAGTGCTTAACTACTGAGAATAATTGTGGGCCTGCTTTAAACTTTAGGAACTCACTGGTTTCTACAGCTCCACTGTAATAATTTCTCTGTTCTGCACTATGACTGGCTCATCAGTAAGGGTACAACTAAAATAGAAGATAGCATCTTCAAGGGATGTAAGGGACTGCAAAAATGCATGTAAGTTCAGCTTCCATTACCTTGTCAACATAAATGGCCTATCATTTGTGTATCCAGAAATAGTCACTGGACACATTTGCTACAACTCAGCAAGCTTTTCTTTTCCAGAAAACATTGAAACTGGAATTCTATCAATGTATGATCATTAAAAATGTTAATGTTAGATAATGGGATTATAAATCCTGTCAAGTGCTACCCATGAAATTTAGTTAAGCATGTTAGCTTTTATATTATTGTTTGAAATTTAGCCAGATACAACTGAACAACTGATTTTTTTTTTCCATTGCAGAAGAACTGCTACAATAGGAGAAGCTAGGGAATAAGAGGAAGAAGGAGAAAAACTTTAAAGAGAACTTACTCTATAGCAAATTGCGGTAGTCAATATTACATAATTTTACTCATTTCATTCACCAAAAATATAAACTTAAAGACATTTTAATACATCTATTTTACAGATGTGCCAACAAATTCAGAGAGGTTAAACATCTTGTGAAAACTCATAGAGATGGCTTTTCAGAGGCAGAGTTGGGATTTTGAGTCTATTTGACTCAAAAGTCTGGTATTTGGTGAGACATTGATGTCCCCAAAATAGTAACATGTTTATTTTACAAAATTAGGAAAAAAAAAAAAACAGAAAAAATTTTAAATTAAATAAAAACATACATTAAGCATTCAGCCTAGAGATGCTCATAGCTTACATAGTTGTTGTCCTTCAGTCTTTTATTTTTTTATTTATTTTTTTATTTATTTTGAGACAGAGTCTCGCTCTGTTGCCCAGGCTGGAGTGCAGTAGCCTGATCATGGCTCACTGCAAGCTCTGCCTCCCGGGTTCACATCATTCTCCTGCCTCGGCCTCCCGAGTAGCTGGGACTACAGGCACCCGCCACAACACCCGGCTAATTTTTTGTATTTTTAGTAGAGATGGGGTTTCACCGTGTTAGACAGGATGGTCTCGATCTCCTGACCTCGTGATCCGCCTGCCTGGGCCTCCCAAAGTGCTGGGATTACAGACGTGAGCCACCGCGCCCAGCTGTCCTTCAGTCTTTTAAAAATTTTTTTGCTTTGTTAATTTATTCCATTTTTTCTTCCTGCTGGAAGAATACATCTTCATCATAGAAAATGCAGAAAAGTATAGAGAAGGAAAAAGTCATCTTTTATTTGACCTAGTTTCTAGGTCTTACACACAATATGTCATCACCAAATGATGTATTTTCTCACTTTTTGATTCTAAAATTAGAATTATACTATGCATGTACAGAATTGTGTATCCATTTAATAAATCATGAGTATGTTGTATAAAAGACTGCATGATTTTCCATTGTTGAATTTACCCTAATGCATGCAACGATTCCTCTTTTGTTATTAAATTAGATCATTTTGAGTTGTTCATCACTTTAAACAACGCTGCAACGAATATACAGGCATATAAGTTTTTAGTCCCATTTCAAATCATTTTCTTAGGATAAGTTTCTACAACTGAATCACTATGTCAAAGCATCTGAAACTTTTTTTAAGGTTCTTAATACATATGGGCTGAACTGCTCTCCAAAGTTATTGTGCCAATTTAAAAACCCACCTGCAGAGCCCAAGACTGATTTTATTTATAATGTGGTTTTTATGTTAATCAAAATTTGTTTTCTCTTGTTATTATTTCGAAGACCTCTATTCTTTCCTTCCTAGGATTTAACAAAATTTGTAAGTCCTTTTGCTTATTTGTTTAATAAGGGCCTCTCTTATTAACTATAACTCTGGTGGAAACCGGAAACATGCCTATATTTTTCACCCTAGCTACTGTTGCTTATTATAGGGCCTAACACAGAAAAAGTCGTATCTATGTTTGCTGAACAAATGGAGGAATTTTTCCTTAGAGAATTATTTTTCTGACTATACACAAGTATCTAAACGAGATAACTCTGAAAGGATGTTTTATTTTCTGTTTTATTTTTTGTTTGTTTGTTTTTACTTTAAGTTCTGGAATACATGTGTAGAATGTGCAGGCTGGTTACATAGGCATTAATGTGCCATCCTGGTTTGCTGCACTTATCAACCCATCATGTAGGTTTTAAGCCCCACATGCATTAGGTATTCATCCTAATGCTCTCCCTCCCCTTGCCCCCCACCCCGTGACAGGACCCAGTGTGTGATGTTCCCTTCCCTGTGTCCATGTGTTCTAATTGTTCAACTCCCACTTATGAATGAAAACATGTGGTGTTTCGTTTTCTGTTCCTGTGTTAGTTTGCTGAGAATGATGGCTTCCAGCCTCATCCATGTCCCTGCAAAGGACATGAACTCATTCTTTTTTATGGCTGCATAGTATTTCATGGTATATATGTGCCACATTTTCTTTATCCAGTTTATCATTGATGGGCATTTGGGTTGGTTCCAAGTCTTTACTATTATAAGCAGTGCTGCAGTAAACATACGTGTGCTTGTGTCTTTATCGTAGAATATTTATAATCCTTGGGTATATACCCAGTAATGGGATTGCTGGGTCAAATGGTATTTCTGCTTCTAAATCCTTGAGGAATTGCCACACTGTCTTCCACAATGGTTGAACTAATTTACACTCCCACCACCAGTATATAAGCATTCTTTTTCTCAACAGCTTCACCACCATCTGTTTTCTGACTTTTTAATAATCTCCATTCTAACTAGTATGAGATGGTGTCTCATTGTGGTTTTGATTTGCATTTATCTAATGATCAGTGATGATGAGCTTTTTTTCATATGTTTCTTGGCCACATAAATGTCTTCATTTGAAAAGTGTCTGTTCAGATCCTTTGCCCGCTTTTTGATGAGGTTGTTTGTTTTTTTCTTGTATGTTTGTTTAAGTTCTCTGTAGATTCTGGATATTAGACCTTTGTCAGATGGATAGATTGCAAAAATTTTCTCCCATTCTATAGGTTGCCTGTTCTCTCTGATGCTAGTTTCTTTTGCTTTGCAGATGCTCTTTAGTTTAATTAGATCCCATTTGTCAATTTTGGGTTTTGTTGCAACTGGTTTTGGTGTTTTAGTCATGAAGTTTTTGCCCATGCTTATGTCCTGAATGATATTGCCTAGGTTTTCTTCTAGGGTTTTTATGATTTTAGATTTTACATTTAAGTCTTTAATCTATCTTGAGTTAATTTTTGTCTAAGGTGTAAGGAAGAGATCCAGTTTCAGTTTTCTGCATATGGCTAGTCAGTTTTCCCAGCACCATTTATTAAATAGGGAATTCTGACAGGATTTTTTTTAATGGTCACCCATTTTTTGAAAAATTTTTTCCAATACTTGAAAAAGGATTTGCTCTGGTATTCAGCAAGTGGTCTGGTCCCAGGCTCTGGAGAATTAGATAGTGACATCTCAACAACTCAACCCATGTCTGATGCACAAGGTATTGCAGATTGCAATGGGCTTCCACTGTGTTCTCATGGCAGGGAAAGAGGCAGGGTTGAGAAGGCATGGGATGCAGTCTCATTATTTACACATGAGTTGTGATATTTCCATTAGGCATTTAAGCACATAGAGCAAGGCCTGTGTGCTCTTTTTGAAGCCAGTGTCCTCAGTGTCACTTGAAAAGAAACAACTTTCTGAAATCATTAAAGAATAACAATGGCTTTTGCAACCAAAGCAAAAGACCAAACACAACACAACTAGTGGGATGGTCCCATATGTTAACTTTATTCCTTTCTCCCACAGCCCTTTTCATACGTATCCAACAGAAGAAATTTATTTTCTGCCTTGCGTGAAAACATGGGCTAGTCCATGAATTTTCTGGTCTTTTGTGATATTATTGATAGTGACTTAAACTGAATATTAGTAACACAGTCAATTTAAGTCCTGTGGCCAGTTTAAATTGCCACACTCAGTGTTGATTCAGAAATTAGAATGCCCAGTCAATAAGTGACACAGCGCACAGTTCAGTTCTCCTAGCCTTAGCTATGACCTGTTCAAGGCCAGTCTTCAAGGAGGGGAGTAAGGCTTGTTTATTTTCTTTCCCTCAAAAGTCTCTTTCCAAACTTTTTAGGTCTTGCGTTTGACCTGTAAATAGTGGGGCATGAGCACAGAAGAGGAAAGAGGAGAGCAAACATTTTTTGCCTGGCAATAACTATGGTCATATGGCTTTGAGTTTTCTGGGCCCTGGCAGGTGTGTGAAGCAGTCTACTTCTCTTGAAGCCACTTGGAGTTTTTCTCTGAGCCTCCTCTGGTGGGTCCTTCCAAATGAACTAGCTCTGAGAAATAAGCAAAGCAAATAAGCAAACTTATTTTGCTTATAAGAAATAAGCAAACCGTAATAGTCCAGGCACCTGCTGCTCCACTCCACAAGGACTCTCTCCAGGTTCCAATAACTTTCCAGGCAGTTTCTTGGGCCAGTACTAAATGGCTTAAGCCAGTTCTCCTTGCCCATGACACACATCTGATCTATGAAAAACACTCATAAATCCTTTGCTCGCACCCACAGGCCATACTGCAGCAGCTCCTCTCCTTTCTTTCCACCAACACAGCATGGATGCCGGCTCCCCTGGCTGCACCCTGAAGGAGCTGGCGCCAGGGCTTGTTCTCAGTAATCTTGGAGAGAATTACAAAGATGGGTAGATTCTACTTTTCCACCCATTCTATTCCCCCAGGGACCCATATTTCCTTCACTTTCCTTTGACTGAGGTACTAAAAAGTCCAACATTACCAGGTACATAAAGAGCACCAAAAGTATCCACAAATTTTGAGCCATAAAGGGTAAGAGTGAAAGGTTGCTATGGAAAAGGGATAAACAGCTGGTGTGAAACACTTCAGATATTCAGACACCATATGAACAGAAATGAAGAGGTGTGAGTGTCCAGTGTCATGTGCTGCAGAGAAGTTAGTCTGAGGACTGAGCAATGGCCACTTGATGGAAAAATTAGAAAAACATCGTTGCCCTTTGAGAGAACTGTTTAGTAAAGGGATGGGGCCAAAGTTAAAATGCATGTATGTAGTTCTTTATTTATTGCTCTCTCCAAATTCAGACTTGATAAAATGTTTAGGCGTAATGAATAGTCACAATTGTCTAAAATGTCTTTATTCAGTATGTTTTAAGCCTTTTTTCCCCCAAACGCATATTTTCAGGATGTAAATCTGGCTTTCTTTTCAATATTCATTCATTCACTGGCCCACTTATTTGCCCATTTAGACATACAGGTCTCTTTTAAGTCTACAACATTATCATCTCACACTACTTGCCAGGCCAAAAATGAAACTGCAAATATGTATAGAATGACAATCTTCTTCATGTGCCTTTATAATGTCTTCATGTGCCTCAACTTTCATTTGCATCTATAATGTCTACCTTGACCACCTCAGAGTAAAATTATTCCTTCATCATCTGGGCTCTTTTTATGCGTTTTCTTATGTTGGTTTTCATTTTGAATGCGTATTTCTTCTCTCCTGAAATAGAGTTAAGAACTATACATGTGACGGATGGACTGTGTCTTATGCATTGTCACCACACCAAGCTGTTCTGCCTTAATTTTAAACATTCCATTTTTTCCCCTATTTCTACAAGGCAAGAGCTCTGAGCATACCATACAACTACATTATGTTATAACTAGTTGTAACATAATTGGATTTTTATGCATCAAAGCTTTGTGCATGCACAGATGGTAGGCAAACTCCTTGAATTCCCCCAGTAACCATGATTTAAGCTTAGTTGTTCAACACTAAAATATTAAATATTAATTGTGTACCATACACCAGACACAAAAGAGCTACCTTTAAGGAGCTTGTACCGGGATGCATATATTAGTTTTCTATTGCTGCTCTAACAAATCATCACAAACACAAAGTAACACAAATTTATTATCTTAGAGTTCTGGAGATCGGATGTCTGAACGGGGTCTCACCAGGTTAAAATCAAGGTGTTAGCCAGGCTGTATCTCTTCTGGAAAGTGCAAGGTAGAATTCATGTCCTTCCCTCTTCCAGATCCTCAAGGCTGCCTGCATTCCCAGGCTCACGGTCCCCTTTCATCTCCAAAGCCAGCAAGGGTGTATTTAGTCCTCACATGGCCTCACTCTGGTCTTGCTCCCTTTGTTACATCTGCTTCTCTGACTCTAACTTTTCTACCTTCTTTCTCTACGTTTAGAACTCTTGTGATTGCATTGGGCTCACTTGGCTAATCCAGGATCATCTCCGTATTTTAAGGTCAGCTGATCAGCAGACTTACTACCTCAATGACATGTAACCTAACATAGTCAAAGGTTCCGGGGCTGAGTATGTGAACATCTTTGGGGAGCCATGATTCTGCCCACCATATTGGTAGATACAGTATGTCATAAATGGGTAAAAGAAGATATTTTTATGATGTCAGAAAAGTATACCTAGAGGGAAATGGAGGAGAGAAAGACACAAAGGATTCTGTGTTTATTTCTGCCTTGGAGAGAGCCAGATATGGCTCTAAAAACAAGTGTCATTGGAATTAAAGTCCTAAAAATGGTATTATGTCTCACCAGGCTAATCAATGAGATGATGGTGGAAAAAAGTAATTCTGAGCAAAGAGGATAGCAGGAGCAAAAATGCTTATTCACGACACAGCATGACAAGGTAATGCAAATTGAAAGCATTTTAAATACTGTGCAAAAGTGCAGCATACCAAAATACAAAATTAGAGAAGAAAGCAGAGGCCATTTTAGGAAAAGCTTTGCATAACATATTGAGGATTTGGGACTTTATCTTGAAACTACTGAATTACACTTAAGGGGTTTTTAGCAACCAATTAGTATGATAAGGTTTGTGTTTAAGAACAATTACTTTTAACAACAGCGGAACAGGATTGGAAGTGAAAATTCAGTTGTGTTTTCATCAGCAAATGATGAGAGCCTAAACTGAGGGAGTTGCAGAGAGGGTGGAAAGAATAGACCGATGAAAAAATGAGGAGAAAAATTTTGAGACTTGATGAGTGATTGGATTTAGAAGGTGAAAGGGGAGAAAAGTTTTCAGGTTGATTCACAGGATTTGGTGTGAGTGATAGGTACTATCCAGGGAAAAGGGATTATAAGAAGAAGAATATGTTTAGAGATAAAGATAGAGATGAGATCTATTTGAGATACCTTTATTTTAAGATACTTGCAAGAAATCCAGGTGAAGGTTTCCAGGAGGTTGTTAGTTGTATTGGCCTGGAAATAAGACAAGTGTGTACTATAAATGTAGATATGACACATCATTATGTAATGGTAGTTGAGACTATAAAAATGATTAAGTATAAAATGCAAAGAAGAGCTGAACCAGGGCAGAAACCTGGAGATCACTGATATTTAAAGAATGGGTGCAAGAAGAGAATCCAACTCAGGAAATTAAGAAATAACAAGGAATACGAGGAGAATACTGAGAGACAAAAATGTTGTAGAAATCAAAGGAGGAGAGATTTTCAAGGAGGAAATAATATTGTCAACTATCAGAGGAAAGCCAAATCAGATGATGATTAAAAACCCATTCAACTTGGAGATTAGGAGGACTTTGCTGACCTTTGCTAGTATCGTTGAAGAGAAGGAAGAGAAACCTAACTAGTGAATAAAAGAATAGACTGGTGGTAAGACTATACTTTCAATGTTAGTAGGTTTGAAGGAAAGAGTCAGCAATAATTAGAATCCAAGGAGGTTTGGTTTGTTTTGTTTTGTTTTTCAGATAAAGATGTAAAGATTTCAAATCTTCATTCCTCCATGAAATTCTTTCTATCTGTTTCAAAAAGAATTGAGTGCTTCTTTCTCCAAACTCCCATAAAATGGCACATACCATAGTGAATGTCTCAATAACACAGACAATATCTTAGCCCTCTTTGTGTCTGGCACATGGAAGGAGGTCAATAAATAGTTTTTAAATGAATGAAAAAATGAACAGATAGATTGATGAAAATATGTTCATCAAATTTTGGATTGTAAAATGCTCATATACACTGATTGAAAGACAGATTTCAATTATGTCATTTGGTCACTGGACACTAAGAAATATGATGCTTAGCAGTATTCAATATATTTCTTTATAACCAACAAACAATAACTGGCAGAACATTTCTCCCCTTAGGGATTTAATTTTCATTACAGCGCTCTCTTTATTGCTGACACTACCCTCTAATAAGTAACCCGAAGTAAAAGAGTCCTGGAGACATGATTCTTTGGAGAGAGTGTCAGTTTGCTATACAATTCCTGCTGCCCTACCCCATCAGCCTTGGGGGATGAGTGGAGATACTTTTCTCCTACATTAAGCCTAGTAAGAAAAGAAAATTCATGGGTATCCCTTGGAGAGTCTGACATGTTTCCTCTGAAATCTGGGGTATCTAATTTTCACCTACCTAGGATTAAAGGTGAAAGTGATGTCGGCTTAGAGACAGAGATAAGAGAGGTGGCTGCACCAGAAGCCAGGTGCACTTCTATCAACAATGAGGTGAGAGTGTCTACTTTCTGGGTATAAGATGTGTAGATCCTTTAGTAAAGAGCTGGTCTGAATCAACTTAAGAAAGATCCCTGCTCAAAAGGACTCCTGGAGAAGGGCCCTCAACAGAAAAGAGTCAGTGAGGGGTAGTCCACAACTCATGGCCTGGGGCAGAGGGATTGGAGGACATGGCAAATGGTGAGCCAGAAAGGAGGCACCTCCCATGCCAATGAACATCAGGAGTGGCCTAGATCAGTAGTGCAGGTGGGAGGTTATGAGTGTATGAAGACAACAGCAGTAGATTGTGGAGAGAACAATGGATTTAGGAAGCATTTTAAAAGTAGTATATAAGGCTGAGCACAGTGGCTCATGCCTATAATCCGAGCACTTTGGGAGGTCAGGGAGGGAGGATTGCTTGAGTCCATGAATTTGAGACCAGCCTGTCACATAGGGAGACTTTGTCTCTACAAAAAATTTAAAAATTAGTCAGGAATGGTGGCACATGCCTGTCGTTCCAGTTACTCTAGATGCTGAGGTGGGAGGACTGCTTGAGCTCAGGAGGTCAAGGCTGCAGTGACTTACAATTACACCACTGCACCCCAGTCTGGGCCTCAGAGTAAGACCTTGTCTCAATAGAAAGAAAAAAATAAACAAACAAAAACTACAGAATAAGCATAACTTGGTGACCAAACAGCTGGGTGACATAACTGAGAAGGAAAGCAAAGTATGACTCTCAGATAAAATGTGATGTCATCCAGGTAGATTTCCAGGAAGAGAAGGATTCAGAAGAGAGAAAATGAAAAATAAGCTCATTTTTAGATTAGTCCCCATCTTTGATGTAGACTTAGTCAAGAGCAGTTTGGACAACAACATGGGGCAGCCAAACCTATATTAAAGCCCCCAGATTTGTCGGGCATAGTGGCTCACATTTGTAATCCCAGCTATTCAGGAGGCTGAGGCAGGAAGATCCTTTGAGCCCAGTAGTTCAAGGCTGCAGTGAGCTACAATCAAGTCACTGACTCCAACCTGTGCAACAGTGAGATCCCATCTCTAAAAAAATAAAAATAAAAGTAATTTTGTTAAAAACTCTAAAATTTAAGTCCAGGAAAACATCTAGGTAGGAGTTACCTATATAAGGGAGGGCCAGGTGTTATAATTTCCTGGGTTTCCTTCTCTCTTGGTTTAATTTATCTCTTGGGGTACGATAACCTCAAAGAGACTGGCGCCCAAGATTTCTCAGAGTTCCTGGGTTACTAAAGTCACGGAAGTCTAATGGTCTACGGAAAAACTGAATCTGAGCCTAATTTTAATCTTTCTGTGTGATTTTTTTAATATCTCATATAAGAAGCGTATTTTTTATCCAAACTTATAAAGCATGCTTTAATAGTTGACTTTAGTCCACTTACATTTAATATTACTATTGATACATTTGGGCTCATTTCTAGCATCTTTGTCGTTTCTGTTCAATATCCATTGTCTTGGCTTCTTTATGTATTTCTTTTTCTTACTTCTCTTACTCTTCAGTGTGTCTGTGAAGTTCATTTATGTTGTTGCATGTTGCCATAATTCATTCTTTTTATTGCTGTGTAATATTTTGTATGAAGATATCACAGTTTATTCATTCTACTGTTGATGGACATTTGGGTTGTTTCTGCTTTTTAGCGAGTTATGAATAAAGTTGCAAAAAATCCTTTCTGTGAAAGTCTTTTAGCATACATATGTATGCATTTATCTTAGGTATATAGAGCTGGTTTAGGCATATATCTGTAGGTTAGGCATATATTTATACTTATTGTATATTGCCAAAAAACTTTTCAAGGTTGAATGTACTGATTTACAAACGATGTAGCAATGTGGTCTGCTTTCTCCACATCTACCATAACTCTTGTCAATATCAGACTATTTAATTTTAGGAACTCTGATTGTGTGTTGTTGTATCTCATTGTGGTTTTAATTTACATTTATCTGATGAGTACAAATATTGAGAACGTTTTCATATGCTTATTGGCTATTTGGATATCCTCTTTGGTAAAGAGACTATTTAAGTCTTTTGCCCATTTTCTTCTTAGGTAGTTTAACTTTTTCATATTAATATATTGCAGTTCTTCATTCTGGTATATACATATTTTGTCTCTCTCTCTCTCAATATGTATATATATTGCAAATATCTTCTCATATTTACAAATATTGGTTCAACAACATTCTTTCATTCTCTTCTCTTGAACTTGCTCTGAAGGATTAAATGGAATTGGCTCTATTTATCCTACATGACTTTCAATTGCTCTTGTATGTATTTTTTACTTTTTTTCTCTGTAATGCAGTCCCAGTACAGTTCTTCAATACATAAATTCTCTCTTTGCATCTTGGCTAAAGTTTCCTGCCTATAGAATTTTTATCTAAATAAATGTAATTGATAATTAATCATTTAATCACATGACTTTCAATTGGTTATTTTTATATTAAACAACACAGTTTCATAAACTCTTGTTCAATACATTCTTTCTCCTTTTAATGGATGTGTCTTCGTTCATCTGAGTACTACAACATTTATTTAAAAGTTTTATTCCAAAAATCTTATGAAATTTGCTTCATTGGGTGTTCTGAGCTACCTTAGAATTTGACTTCTTACTGTGTTTTATAATTTTTGCTTAGGAATTTCTCTTATTGCTTTCTTGAAATTTCTTCCTCTTGCTTTTTTTTTTTTTTTTTTTTTTTTTTTAAGAAAAGAGCTTTATTTGGCATATGGTTCTGCAGGCTATATAAGAAGCATGGCACCAGCATGTGGTGGGGGCCTTAGGAAGCTCCCACTCATGATGAAAGGGGAAGGAGGGCAGGCATTGCATGGTAAGAGAAGAAGCAAGATAGGGGAAGGATGTGCCAGGCTCTTTTCAACAATCAGCTCTCGTGAAAAACAGACTCACTTTTGTATTAATCTATTCATGAAAGATCTGCCCCCATAACCCAAACACCTCCTACTAGTTCCCACTTTCAAGACTGGGGATCACATTTTAACATGAGATTTGGAGGGGACAAATACCCAAAATGTATCACTTAGTGGGTTGAACAATACAAATTTATTATCTTACTGGAGGTCAGAAGTCCAAACTGGTCTCACCACTGAAAATCAAGGCATTGGCAGAGTCGCATTCTTTCTGGAGGCTGAGAGGAGATTCTGCTTCTTTGCCCTTTCCAGCTTCTAGAGGCTGCCCTCATTCCTTGGCTCATGGTCCTCTTCTTCTGCCTTCAAGCAGCAATGGCAAGAGGAGTCTTTCTCACACTGCATCACTCCGGCTTTACGCTTTCATCATCACATCCCCTTCTCTGACTCTCTGTGCCCCCTCTTTCTTCACAAGGACACTGTGTTTACTTTGAGCCTGCCTGATAACCCCATCTCAGGATTCTTAATCACAGTTTAAGATTATACAACTTAAGTCTCCTTTTACAGGTTCCAGGGATTAGAATATGGACATCCTTAGGGTGCCATTATTCTGCCTATCACACCCTGTTAATATTCTAAGTAATTTTCTTAAAGATAATTTTGGCTGGGTGTGGTAGCTGATCCCTGTAATCCCAGCACTTTGAGAGGCCGAGGCGGGTAGATAGCCTGAGGTCAGGAGTTTGAGACCAGCCTGGCCAACATGGTGAAACCCCATCTCCACTAAAAATACAAAAATTAGCCGGGTGTGGTGATGAGTGCCTGTAATCCCAGCCACTTGGGAGGCTGAGGCAAGAGAATAGCTTGAACCTGGGAAGCAGAGGTTGCAGTGAGCCGAGATCGTGGGGCCACTGCACTCCAACCTGGGTGACAGAACCAGACTCCATTTCAAAAAAAAAAAAGATAATTTTAATTTCACTTAATGGAATTCTATAGTAAGAAGAAAAATACGTGGCTTTCGATCTTACAGATCATGGTCTAAACTCTGGTTCCTTAAGAGTTGCAAGCCATGGGAAAGACAACTAAAGTAATAAATATATACCTTGCAGAGTTGCCATAAAGATTGGGTTAAATAATGGATAAAAAGGACTTAGTCTGGTGTCCAGCACGTAGGAGATACTAAGTAAAAGGCAACTAAAGTTAGTTATTATGATGATTAATTGAATTTTGAAGCTATAAAGATCTTCAGAAATCATCGCGTCTAGCAATTTTCTAACTTTTCAGCAGCAGAACTACCTTCTTATAGTCCCAAATAAAATCTTACTTAGAACTATATGAATAACCTCAATTTATAAGAAAAATAACAGCAATAGATAGGTCCCTTTGCTGGCATAAGTTTTTCCTGCTCCTCCTCCTCCTTCCTTGCTTTCCTCTTCCTTTTTTTTCTTCCTCCTTCCCTTCTCCTCCTCCTTTTTCTTCTTCTTTCTTGCCCTCCTTTTCCTCTCCTCTTCCTCCTCCTCCCCTCCTCCTTTTTCTTATTTCTTGCCCTCTTCCTCCCCTTCTTCCTCCTTTCCCTCCTTTCCCTCTTCCTCATCCTCTCCCTCCCCTCCCTTTTCTCCTCCTCCTTCTTTTTTGCCCTCCCTCTTCTTCTCTACCTCCTCCCCTTTTCGTGCCCTTCTCCTCTTTCTTTTTTCTCATCCTTCTCCTTTTCCTTTTTTTTTTTTTTTATTATACTTTAAGTTCTAGGGTACATGTGCACAATGTGCACGTTTGTTACATATGTATACATGTGCCATGTTGGTGTGCTGCACCCATTAACTTGTCATTTACATTAGGTATATCTCCTAATGCTATCCCTCCCCACTACCCCAACCCCACAATAGGACCCGGTGTGTGATGATCCCCTTCCTGTGTCCAAGTGATCTCATTGTTCAATTCCTACCTATGAGTGAGAACATGCAGAATTTGGTTTTCTGTTCTTGTGATAGTTTGCTGAGAATGATGGTTTCCAGCTGCATCCATGTCCCTACAAAGGACACTTATGGCTGCATAGTATTCCATGGTGTATATGTGCCACATTTTCTTAATCCAGTCTGTCACTGATGGACATTTGGGCTGACTCCAAGTCTTCGCTATTGTGAATAGTGCCACAATAAACATACGTGTGCATATGTCTTTATAGCAACATGATTTATAATCCTTTGGGTATATCCCCAGTAGTGGGATGGCTGGGTCAAATGGTATTTCTACTTCTAGGTCTTTGAGGAATCACCACACTGTTTTCCACAATGGTTGAACTAATTTACAGTCCCACCAACAGTGTATAAGTGTTCCTATTTCTCCACATCCTCTCCAGCACCTGTTGTTTCCTGATTTTTTAATGATTGCCATTCCAACTGGTGTGAGATGGTATCTCATTGTGGTTTTGATTTGCATTTCTCTGATGGCGAGTGATGATGAGCATTTTTCCATGTGTCTGTTGGCTGTATGAATGTCTTCTTTTGAGAAGTGTCTGTTCATATCCTTTGCCCACTTTTTGATGGGGTTGTTTGTTTTTTTCTTGTAAATTTGATTGAGTTCTTTATAGATTCTGGATATTAGCGCTTTGTCAGATGAGTAGATTGCAAAAATTTTCTCCCATTCTGAAGGTTGCCTGTTCACTCTCATGGTAGTTTCTTTTGCTGTGCAGAAGCTCTTTCGTTTAATTAGATCCCATTTGTCAATTTTGGCTTTTATAGCCACTGTTTTTGGTGTTTTAGACATGAAGTCTTTGCCCATGCCTATGTCCTGAAAGGTATTACCTAGGTTTTCTTCTAGGATTTTTATGGTTTTAGGTCTAACATTTAAGTCTCTAATCCATCTTGAACTAATATTCATATAAGGAGTAAGTAAATGATAGTTTCAGCTTTCTACTTATGGCCAGCCAATTTTCCCAGCATCATTTATTAAATAGGGAATCCTTTCCCCATTTCTTGTTTTTGTCAGGTTTGTCAAAGATCAGATGACTATAGATGTGTGATATTATTTCTGAGGGTTCTGTTCTGTTCCATTGGTCTATATCTCTGTCCTGGTACCAGTACCCTACTGTTTTGGTTACTGTAGCCTTGTAGTATAGTTTGAAATCAGGTAGCCTGATGCCTCCAGCTTTGTTCTTTTGGCTTAGGATTGCCTTGGCAATGTGGGGTCTTTTTTGGTTCCATAAGAACTTTAAAGCAGTTTTTTCCAATTCTGTGAAAAAAGTCATTGGTAGCTTGATGGGGATGGCATTGAATCTATAAATTATCTTGGGCAGTATGGCTATTTTCACAATATTGATTCTTCCTATCCATGAGCATGGTATGTTCCTCCATTTGTTTGTGTCCTCTTTTATTTCACTGAGCAGTGGTTTGTAGTTCTCCTTGAAGAGTCCTTTACATCCCTTATAAGTTGGATTCTTAGGTATTTTATTCCTTTGAAGCTATTGGGAATGGGAGTTCATTCATGATTTGGCTCTCTGTTTGTCTGTCATTGGTGTATAAGAATGCTTGTGATTTTTGCACATTGATTTTGTATCCTGAGACTTTGCTAAAGTTGCTTATCAGCTTAAGGAGATTTTGGGCTGAGACGATGGGGTTTTCTAAATATACAATCATGTCATCTGCAAACAGGGACAGTTTGACTTCTTCTTTTCCTAACTGAATACCCTTGATTTCTTTCTCTTGCCTGATTGCCCTAGCCAGAACTTCCAACACTATGTTGAATAGGAGTGGTAAGAGAGGACATCCCTGTCTTGAGCCAGTTTTCAAAGGGATTGCTTCCAGTTTTTGCCCATTAAGTACAATATTGGCTGTGGGTTTGTCATAAATAGCTCTTATCACTTTGAGATATGTTCCAACAATACCAAATTTATTCAGAGTTTTTAGCATGAAGGGCTGTTGAATTTTGTCAAAGGCCTTTTCTGCATCTATTGAGATAATCATGTGGTTTTTGTCTTTGGTTCTCTTTATATGCTGGATTACATTTATTGATTCGTGTATATTGAACCAGCCTTCCATCCCATGGATGAAGCCCACTTGATCATGGTGGATAAGCTTTTTGATGTGCTGCTGGATTCGGTTTGCCAGTATTTTATTGAGGATTTTTGCATCGATGTTCATCAGGGATATTGGTCTAAAATTCTCTTTTTTTGTGCTATCTGTCAGGCTTTGGTATTAGGATGATGTTGGCCTCATAAAATGAGTTATGGAGGATTCCCTCTTTTTCTATTGATTGGAATAATTTCAGAAGGAATGGTACCAACTCCTCCTTCAACCTCTGATAGAATTCAGCTGTGAATCCGTCTGGTCCTGGCTTTTTTTCGTTGGTTAATTATTAATTATTGCATCAATTTCAGAGCCTGCTGTTGGTCTGTTCAGGGATTCAAATTCTTCCTGGTTTAGTCTTGGGAGAGTGTAAGTGTCCAGGAAATTATCCATTTCTTTTAGCTTTTCTAGTTTATTTGCATACAGGTGTTTATAGTATTCTCTGATGGTAGTTTGAATTTCTGTGGGGTCAGTGGTGATATCCCCTTTATCATTTTTTGTTGCATCTATTTGATTCTTCTCTCTTTTCTTCTTTATTAGTCTTGCTAGTGGTCTATCAATTTTGTTGATCTTTTCAAAAAACTAGCTTCTGGATTCATTAATTTTTTTGTAGGGTTTTTTGTGTCTCTATCTCCTTCAGTTCTGCTCTGATCTTAGTTATTTCTTGCCTTCTGCTAGCTTTTGAATGTGTTTGCTCTTGCTCTCTAGTTCTTTTAATTGTGATGCTAGGGTGTCAATTTTAGATCTTTCCTGCTTTCTCTTGTGGGCATTTAGTGCTATAAATTTCCCTGTACACACTGCTTTAAATGTGTCCCAGAGATTCTGGTATGTTGTGTCTTTGTTCTCATTGGTTTCAAAGAACATCTTTATTTCTGCCTTCATTTTGTTATGTACCCAGTAGTCATTCAAGAGCAGGTTGTTCAGTTTCCATGTAGTTGAGTGGTTTTGATTGAGTTTCTTAGTCCTGAGTTCTAGTTTGATTACACTGTGGTCTGAGAGACAGTTTGTTATAATTTCTGTTCCTTTACATTTGCTGAGGAGTGCTTTATTTCCAACTATGTGGTCAATTTTGGAATAAGTGTGATGTGGTGCTGAGAAGAATGTATATTCTGTTGATTTGGGGTAGAGAGTTCTGTAGATGTCTATTAGGTCTGCTTGGTGCAGAGTTGAGTTCAATTCCTGGATATCCTTGTTAACTTTCTGTCTCATTGATCTGTCTAATGTTGACAGTGGGGTGTTAAAGTCTCCCATTAATATTGTATGGGAGTCTAAGTCTCTTTGTAAGTCTCTAAGGACTTGCTTTATGAATCTGGGTGCTCCTGTATTGGGTGTATATATATTTAGGATAGTTAGTTCTTCCTAATGAATTGATCCCTTTACCATTATGTAATGGCCTTCTTTGTCTCTTTTGATCTTTGATGGTTTAAAGTCTGACTGGGAATGCAACCCCTGCTTTTTTTTTGTTTTCCATTTGCTTGGTAGATTTTCCTCCATCCCTTTATTTTGAGCCTATGTTTGTCTCTGCATGTGAGATGGGTCTCCTGAATACAGCAAACTGATGGGTCTTGACTCTTTATCCAATTTGCCAGTCTGTGTCTTTTAACTGGATCATTTAGTCCATTTACATTTAAGGTTAATATTGTTATGTGTGAACTTGATCCTGTCATTGTGATATTAGCTGGTTATTTTGCTCGCTAGTTGATGCAGTTTCTTCTGAGCATCAATGGACTTTACATTTTGACATGTTTTTGCAATGGCTGGTACCTGTTGTTCCTTTCCATGTTTAGTGCTTCCTTCAGGATCTCTTGTAGGGCAGGCCTGGTGGTGACAAAATCTCTAAGCATTTGCTTGTCTGTAAAGGATTTTATTTCTCCTTCA